>NC_056725.1:1434322187-1434404687 GCF_019279795.1 Protopterus annectens
TAATCAAAAAACAGTAGTTGCAAGCAAATACACCATAAATGAATACCCCAATCAAGTTGTATGAGGAGCTGTTAGCCCATAGGCCTGTCCCAAGAGGGGAAGGAGGGAGGGAAACCTGGACTGCAGCTGTATTAGCACTCAAACATCTACATTTATGGTAGGTACAAAACTGTACTATGTTCATCGTGCATACAGCTGCAGTCATAACAGATGGGTAGAATCCCAAAGCTAAGAAAGGGGTGGTAGGCACTAGGTGGAACTAGGAGGAGCCAGGATGCCCTGCAAGACTGCAGTGGCAAAGCCTGCTCTAGTTTTGGAGTATAATGGTAGGTGGTAGTGCTTGGAGAAGGTATGCACAGAACTCCAAGTGGCTGCTTCCAAAATATCTTTGGTAGGAACTCCTCTGAGGAAAGCTGTGGAGGTAGCTGTGGCCCTTGTGGAGTGAGATCTGATGCCTGTAGGTACAGTTTTGCCATGAAAAGAATAGCAAAAGCGTATGCAGTGGGCTATCCATTTTGAAATTGTCTGTTTGGAAATTGGCTTTCCTTGAGCTCTTACAGCATAGGACACAAAGAGCTGTTCTGATTTTCTGAAAGGCTTTGTTCTGTCCAAATAACGCAGTTGTCTGTGGATGTCCAAGGAATGTAGTAATCTCTCCCCTTTGTTTTGAGGATTAGGATAAAAGGTAGGTAAGTGTATGGCCTGATTCAAAGCTACCCTGGATACCACTTTAGGCATAAAGGACGGGTTGGTTCCTAAGGAAACTCTGTCCTGATGGAAGATGATAAAAGGCTGCACAGCCATGAGAGCTTGTAGTTCTGAAACTCTACGAGCTGAGGTAATAGCCAGAAGGAAAGCTGTTTTCCAGGATAAATATTGCAAATCTGATGAGGCAGCTGGCTCAAAGGGAGGCAAGGTCAGTCTTTCCAGAATTAAATTGAGATCCCAAGCAGGTATTGGTTGTTTCCTTGGGGGTCTTAGATTCTTAGCCCCTCTGAGGAACTGTATTAAGAGAGGGTGAGAGAATAAGGGTGGATCAGTGTTGTATTCTGCAGAAATGGCTGAGGCATGAATTTTGATGGAGGAGAATGAAAGTCCACTGCTTAGCAGCTCAGCTAGATACTGTAGTATTTGAGGTAAATTCAGTTTTCCAGGATCCTGACCCTTTTTCTCATTCCAGACAAAACCGTTTCCATTTTGCGGAGTAAGCTTTTCTAGTTGACGGCCTTCTAGCCTCCAAAATGACATCCTGCACCTCCTTGGAGAGTAGGGTCTGTTGTGATGCTAAGGAAACTTCCATGCGGCTAGATTGAGTGTTTTTAGCTGGCTGTGAAGAGTTTTGAAGCTGTGCTGAGTCAGGAGAAGAGGCATTAGAGGCAGGGTCCATGGTGGGGAATGCGTCAGGCTCCTCAGGAGTGGGTACCAGTGTTGTCTTGGCCAGTCTGGAGCAATGAGAATCATCTTTGGTCTGCTTGCTCTGGTTTTCAATAGAAATTTGGGCAGCAGAGGAAGAGGTGGGAAGGCATAAACTGTCATTGATGTCCAACTGAAAGAGAGAACGTCCACTCTCCAGGCCTTTGGATGGAAAATCCTTGAGCAGAATTTTGTCAATTGGTGATTTTTGTGGGAGGCAAAGAGATGGCCTTCCCCATGCTTGGATTATTTCTGTAAAAACTTTTGGATGCAACTTCCATTCGTGTGGGTCTATCATATTTCTGCTTAGGTTGTCTGCCAGCGCGTTTTCCTTGCCTGGCAAGTACTGTGCTTGTAGTTCGATTTGTAAGTCCATGGCCATGTTCCAAAGGGACATGGCCAGTCTGCATAGGGGGTATGAATGTGTTCCTCCCTGTTTGTTTATGTACCACATAACTGTGGTGTTGTCCGTTCTTATCAACAGTTCACCTGGTTGCAGAAGGTCTTTGAAAGCTATAATAGCATTTATTACTGCTAGCATTTCCTTTTGATTGATGTGTAGGTGCTTTTCTTTTTGGGACCATTTGCCCTGAATGCACCGATCTGCCATGTGCGCCCCCCAGGCACAGTCCGAGGCGTCTGTTGTGATGACATGATTTGTTTCAGGCTTGCTGAATGGAAGACCTGTGTTTGTTTGGCATGCTTGAGCCCACCACAGAAATTCCTTTTGTAGACATGGAATAAGTGGTATTATACCATGACCCCCCCAAAACGTGCACGCTGATTGGCCAGCGTGCACATTGTAAATCGAATTATACTAATGGAAAAAGGTCCGGTCGCCCGGACTTTTTCCCATTAGTATAACTCTACTTTTAAAACACTGTCTCGCTATGTTAAATGGGTTTAACATAATGAGACAGCTTTAAAATAAGCAACGGAGATCTCCGTTGCTTACTTTAGCTGTCTCATATGCTAAACCCATTTAACATAGCGAGACATGTTTAAAAGCAACGGAGAAAGCAAGATCTCCGTTGCTTTTTATTCGCTATGTTAAATGGGTTTAACATAGCGGGACAGTTTTAAAATAAGCAACGGACATCTCCGTTGCTTATTTTAAAACTGTCTCGCTATGTTAAACCCATTTAACATAGCGAAAACAGTAAAAAAAAAAAAAAAAAAGATCTTGCTTTCTCCGTTGCTTTTGCCCACACCTCTGATGTACTGCGCAGGCACGCAGTACATCAGAACTGCCGCGGATGCCAGACATCTGCGGAAGGGCAGTAAACAGGCATTATACTATGCCATTATTTAAGAAAAGTAATAGTTTCTTTTCTTAAATAATGTCATGTATAGCAATAACCACTTCTGGTGTGGGTAATGCTGTATTTACCACGGTTGGCTTTGTTTGGTCCTCGGCCGCCTCGGGACCAAACCACGCCAACTGAGGGTAAATCCAGCATTACCCACACCCAGGCGTGGGTTATTGCTATATTATTGTTTCCAAACTGTGGCTGTGTTGAGACCATAGGTTTTTCAGGTACCATTGAAGTTTTCTCATATGCAGGTTTGCACATGGGATTAGTAAGATGCAAGATGCCATGAATCCCAGAGCCTGCAGGATTTTCCTTGCAGTCAGCCTGGTGCAATTTGCTAGTGTTCTGAAGTATTGAGTTAGTTGCCCCTGCTTCTCTGGCGTGAGGTAGGCCATCTGGGTGTTTATGTCCAAGTTGGCACCCAGGAAAATTATCTTTCGAGAGGGTATTAATTAGCCTTGATTTCTTTTTGTTGACTGTGTATCCCAGAGAGTTCAACAACATTATTACATAAGCCAGATGTTTCAGAAGAATGTGCTTGCTGTCCGCTTGGATCAGGCAGTCGTCCAGATAGGGGTATATTTGTATCCCTTGAAGTCTGCAGTAGGCAATTACTGATGCCAGGTATTTCGTGAATACTCTGGGCGCAGTAGATAAACCAAAGGGCAATGCAGAGAATTGATAATGGGTTGAACCTGCAAGAAATCTGAGGTATCTTCTGCAATTTTGTCTGATTGGGACATGCAGGTATGCCTCCTTGAGGTCCAATGTTACCAGCCAAGACTCCTTGCCCAGCATGGGAAGAAGCTGCTGTAGTGTGAGCATCTTGAATTTTGGTACAAGCAGAAATGTGTTTAGGATGGATAGGTCCAGAATAGGTCTCCAATCTTTTCCCTTCCTTGGTACCAGGAATAGTCTGGAAGAAAAACCTTGACCTTGTTCGTGCGAAGGTACCTCTTTAATAGCTTTCATGTCTATAAGATCTGTAATTTGCCTTTGTGCCTCTGCCCTTTGATTGTGTGGCAGGTATGGCATGCCTCTCATTTTTGGAAGGGTGTGAAAATGGAATCTGTAGCCTCTGTTTATAATGTCCAGGATCCATTTGTCTTTTGTGACAATATGCCAATTTTTTGAAAATAATGCCAGTTTTCCTCCTAAGGGTGCTGCCATTTGAGTCTTGCTTGGCATGCAAAGGGGAAAGTAATTGGGCTTGCTTTCTGAATGATTGCGAGTTATCCTCACCACCTCTGTGTAGGAGCTTGCCATTTGTCTGCCTCTAAACGATCCTTGGGATTGTCCTCTGCCCCTCGGGCGCCTGTATCTACCTCTTTGGGGTCTGTCCGTGGCTGGAAAGGACCAATTTTTGGAAGGCCAATTTCTACTGAAACGTGGGGGTTGTACCTGTAGAAAATCTTTCCCAGTTTGCATTGCTTTAGCCTTTTCCTCCATTTTCCTTAATACCTCCTCAGCATTAGCACCAAATAATACATCCTTTTGTAGAGGGGCATCTAGTAATTTAGCTTTGACATGATCAGGCAAGGTTTGTTCCTTGAGTCAGGCATGTCTACGTATGACTGATCCTGTAACAGCAGCTCTACATGAGGCCTCTAGAACATCAAAACGACATTGTAAGGTATGCTTACCATTCTGCACTATGCATCAAATCCTACAACTCCTTCAAGTCTGGTTGTTCAGGTTGTGACATTTTACTTTTCAATTGTGATAACAAAAACTGTTGGTATTTTAGCATATGGAACTGACAGTTTAAGGCCCTCATGGTTAAGGTAGCCGAGGTATATACCTTTTTTCCCCACCTTTCTAAGGATCTGGAATCTCTCTCGGAAGGTAATGGATTTTTAGCAGTGGAGGCCTTAATTCCCTTGGGGCCCTGTGAGATGGTTTCTGGGTCAGCAGCATGGCTTTTGTATAGAAATTGGTGAGAGTCAGGAACCCTGTAGTACCTGTCAGGCTTGACTGGGGCTGGAGGCAGAGAATCCGGGTTAAGGCAGGCCTCCGAGTAAACATCATCTAGGATGTCCAAGACAGGAGGTATAGCCAGAGGCCTGTGCTGAGGTAGCAAGAGAAATTCCCTAAGCCTTTTCTTGGAATCTGAATAATCTTGGCCTTCCCAGTGGAAGTGTTCCCTTAAGGTATGCAAAGTTTCCCCAAATGAATAATCCTCTGGGGGGGGATACAGAAGGAATGGACTCCTCTGCATCAGAGTCTTCAAAAGGGGAGTAAGAATGTTCCTGATCATCAGAGTGCTCTGAAATAATGGAGCCCTGATCAGAGGAGGGGGATTCTTCCTCCACTCTGAGCCTTTTGTCCGGTGGGGGTTGAGAACCTCTGATAAAAGTAATTAAATCCTCAGCCATTTTAAGCATCTGTTTTTAGGCATGGGGCCTGGAGATGGGCCCTGTGTAGCTTGTCTCTTAGAATGCATGGCTGCTTTAGACTTAGTGAAAGCCTTAATGGAAAAAGAAGAGGAAGGTCTGAAGACACCTTGAGTGGAGGTAGACCTGTCCACATTTTGAGGTTCAACGCCAGGAGTGGCTTCGGTATCTGTAGTCGGGGTGTGGGCCAAGAAGCCTGAGATCTCGGGCACAGAAGACACCACCAATGAAGTGTCGTCGGTAGTAAGGGGCTGCGTAGGCGCCTCGCTGAGAACCGGACCACGTGTAGTCGGCTTTGGCGTGGTGTCGGTAGAGGCCGCGGACCTCGTGTGTCGGTCCTTATCTTTGCATTTTTTAAACAAAACTGGAGTCGGAGTATCTGACGACATAATATAGTTAAATGTTTTCCAAAATAATGCTGGGTGAACTCTGCCTGACGCTTAATGGTGCGTTTGTTGAATGTAGCACAAAAACAACAGACCGAGACTTCGTGCTCTGGGCCTAAACAAGGTATACAGAGGGAATGGAAATCCTTATGCGGTATTTGCTTCCCACATGAAATACAATTATTAACTTTGCCTGACATCAGTCTGAGGCAAGAAAAGTTTCCCCAACATGGTACTTAGCTTTCAAGAAGACTTCGGTTTCCAAACTTTCCTAATTTCAGGAGCTGGCCGACCGGCACTTGCGAACTGCTTCTGCTTCGGGCACCGCGTGGCAAGAAAGATTGAAGAAAATGGCGTCGGCTGGTTCCTTTATACCCCTGTCGCACTGACGTCAGGAAAGAAGCGACGACAACCGACGCCGGACCTAGACTTTGGAATTCGGCCGACCGAGGACCCGCCTGACGGCAGGAGAACCCATCTGTTATGACTGCAGCTGTATGCACGATGAACATCATTTTGGTTCAGAATATCTCAATCACTAGAGCTGAAAGATAGCATTCTTGTTTTTTAGTACTTGTTATCTGCTACTGAAAGATGATGATGATCCAATTGCCTGCATATGCTTGTCAGTAGATTATCTGTTGAAGCATTTATGTTGCATCCTGATCTGAATTCAAACTGTTCATCCCCCATCTTACTTTCTACTACTCTGTGTATTCGTTCATCAATCACCCTCTCCAGAACGTTCATGCAGTATGACAGGAGTTTGATACCTCTGCACTACCTACAGTTGTAAATGTCCCCTTTATTCTTGAACACTGGCACTAGTATGCTTATTTTTCTGTCACTTGGGATACACCTTTCTCTCCACATTGCTAGGAGTAACCTCCAAAGCAAATTCTCTTCTCTCTCACCCATTATCTTTATCATATCTGCTGTGATCTAATCTGAGCCTGCTGCTTCCTCCCTGACTTCATTTTCCTTACAGCTGTTCTTACGTCTTCTATGGTGGGCTCCTGCTTTTCTCTAATTGTAGGCTGTATTTGGGCAGTACAGCTTCTGTGGAATTTTCTTCATTCAGAAGCTGCTGGAATTATGTCTTCTATCTGCCTTTCATGTCCTGAGGACCGGTGAGAAGGTTGTTGCTAGCATCCCTTATGAAGCGTGTCTGAATGTCTTCATAGGTTCAAAGGTTGGTACTAGCCTATCGGCCCTGGGGCCTATACAAGTCCAGCCAAAAAGGTACCCTGGCTTTTGCTTCTTTCTGTCTTTGCTTTGCAACCTGATATACTTTCTTTGGGTCATCTACTCAATCACCTTTCAGACATTGGCAGAGTGCCTCTGATGCCTTGTTCTTTACTATTGCAATTTCTTAGCCTGTTTATTAGCCAACCAGTAACTCCATCCAAGTCTGTTCTGTCTTTACATTCTCCCATTTTTTCCCTGCACTACTCTTTTTCTTTTGATGACTTCCTAGACTTCTGTATTCCACCACCAGCTTTCTTTATGTACCTTATTTCCATGCCTGGCTTGGCTGCATATATGATCTGTAGTCCTCACATTTCCTGTTTTGAGACTCTGCCATTCTAATTCAATTCCATCTATTTCCATTTGTTACTGAGGTGCTAGAGCTTCGAGCAATTCCTTGAACTGCTGTGCTTTCTCTCCACTCAACTTCTAAGTCTTCAGCCTGGTCTTTCTTTACCTTAGAGCCTTCTCTGACCACTGCTAAAAGATGACTGCAGCAACCAGTGGTTTATGCTGTGGGCTAACCATTTCACTATACGACTTTACAATAACTTATTCTACCCCACTGCCTTTTCCTTACTAGGAGAAAGTCTATCTGAGTTGCATGTTGGCCACTGCTGTATGTGATCTTTTGACTGTCTCTCTTTCTGAACCACGTGTTGACTACTTTCAAGCCATTTGCCAGACAGAATACTAGAGTGGCTGCTCCTTCTTTATTCCTGCTGCTCCATACATGTGGACCCAGGCAGTCCTAATATCATGGCTTGTCTGTACCGATATGTGCATTCAGGTCAGCCATTATCAACACCAAGTCCTGCTGCCCTGCTTTATCTAGTAAAACATATATCATGTGTGTCTATATTTACCTATATCTATAGTAAAAAGTAATGTCTTTCGGCTTTTCCCGGTTAGGGGTCGCCACAGTGGAACTCCAGTCCGCTCATGACTGACACTGGATTTTTATGGTGCCGAGTTGCCAGCCCGACACCCAACCTTCAAAGAAGGCACACCCATTCACACACCTACCTGCATGTCTTTAAGCATCACTCAACCACGGGGAGGACATGCATACTCCACACAGAAGGCGCTCCAGCCGGAAATCAAATGGGAGAACCTCTTGCTGTGAGGCGACAACACAAATCGCGGCACCACCGCTCTATATTTACCTATAATATACCTATTTTACATGTACTGTAGGTGGATTGGACACTCTAAATTGGCCCTAGGTGTGAGTGCGTGCATGTGTCTGCCTTCTGTGGAAGGTTGGGCGCCGGGCTGGCAAACAGACACCATAAAAAACTCCACTGCCAATCAAACGGACAGGTGATCCGTTGTGGCGAACCCTAACCGGGAAAAGCCAAAAGAAGAAGAAGATACATGTGTGTGTGTGTGTGTACACATCTATCTATACACATGTACACACATTTTATTTATATATATATATATATATATATATATATATATATATATATATATATATATATATATATATATATATATAAATACATAACTTCCACAACACCTCACATGCATACAACTATCCACAGCACACAAACTATTACATAAATCCTCCAAATGCTCAGCCCTTGCTTAACTTCTGACTCTCAACCAAACCGACCCGACCTCCAAGATCTGAAAATCAATCACTTATTCAAGTTAAGAGACCAAAACTCCCTGCAGGCCAGTATCTCTACTCTTTCACTGTAGCTGAACTCTGGAATGCCCTTCCACCTCCCCTCTGGACCATCAATAGTGCCCCCTCATTCAAAAAATCACTTCACCAATATCTCTCCTCTCAACGGCTATGCCCATGCACTACCCCAATCCCTCTGTAATCTGATTCCTGACTCATCTCTCAGATACCCATACTCTTCATCACTCTTCCTAATTTAAGTGTTTATCCATGAAAAGCACAGTGTACCTCACCTTGCCTCACAAGATTAAAAAAAAAAATTACAGACACACACATACATTATATATATCTATACTCTAGTATTCTGTCCTGACTGATTCAAAGCTTATAAAACTAAATTCAAATCTCATGGTAGAGTTGGATCTTTAAAAGGGGGTCTCAGAAGAAATGTTACTTTTATAAAGGCCTTGCAAAGTTTTGAAGAAGCTAAGGTGGAACTGTTTATTCCTACGTGAAAATTAGAAATGGCAGCTAGTTATACTTTAATAGTCAATGAGCAAGCCCCATCATTAACAATTGTAGTCAAAAGGTCAAGAACTTTAGGTACTGATGCTGAAAAAGGGTCATTGTCTTCCTGTTGTGCCCAAAAAACAAATCATTTCCATTTACTACTGTAAATCTTCCTAGTGGAAGGTTTATGGGAAGGCAAAAGACTGTGACAGACAGGGGAGGACAGCCTTGGTTGTATAGCTATCAAGAGAAGTGGAGAAATTATGTGGTCAACTTTATGTTTAAAAATTCCAGGTAAATCATGTCTGTCGGGTGAGACAGGAGGTCTGGAACTGGATCCAGAATCCATGGCGGGGAGAACTAGATGAGGCCAAAGAAAGAGGAACCAAATCTGACAAGGCCAATAAGGGGCAATGAGGATGACTGTGCTTTTCAATTGAGATGCTTTCTGGAGAAACTTGGGGTAAGCGCAGAGACCACCAGTTGGGGGGATGGGCCAATCACGGAGGACAGCATCTCCTGGTGAATCTCTAGGTGGCGGATCAGAGCTAAGGAACTGCTGCACTTGCTGTTGAGGGGAGATGCAAAGACATTGCAGCAAGGTTGACACCATTGGCAGACTATCGTTTATGCAACTGTCAGGTTGAAAGACCACTTGTGAGGCAGTAAGATGGACCTACTTAATCTGTTTGCTATCACTTTGGATTTCTCCAGACTGTGTACTGCTATCAGAAACTGACTGGATGAGACTGCCCAGTGCTACATTCTCAGAGTGTCTGCAATTACTATGGCCTTGGGCTGAAGAAGGATGAAGGGACAAACCTTGTAAAATCTGATCTGCAATCCACCACAAGAGATAATTTTTGCATGTTTGACTTATTTTGACCTGGATGGAGAAAAGCTGGTGTAGAATAGACCACTGAGTCACTAGGGTGCATTGAAGAATTCTCACATGATTTCCTGCTAATGGAACCAAAACTATCACAGCAGACATTGACTTTAAAGCTTGGAGAATCATATCGAGCAACGGTGAAGAATTTTGAATTATCCTTTTCATTTGAAATTGAATAGTCTGTATCCTTGGTAAGGGAAGGGAGGATGTCACTGATAAAACTGAGCTCCTATGAACTCTAATATATGAGAAGATTCTAGCTGGGACTTCTTGTGATTGATGGTAATTCCCAGGTGGGAGCATAGTTGGGAGTACATAATCTCGTGCTTTTATCAGCAAGTGCCTGGTTGGAGATGTTACGAGTCAGTCTAAGTAAGGAGACATCCAGAATCCATGCAGTCTCAAGTGGGCTGCTACTATTTCTTTGCATTTGTTGAACATCCTGGAGGCTATGGTGAGGGCAAAGGGTAGAGCTCTGAATTGGTAATGACCGGCTCCCAGCCAGAAGCGTAGGTGTCTTCATCAACTGTTCAATTTTATTTGATAGTATGCATTCTGATTATCTATTGTGCACACCCAGTTGTCCTGGTACAGGAAAGGTAAAATGGACTGTACCTTGACCATCCAGAACTTTGTGTACTGAATTGATTTGTTCAGAATACTGACATTTAAAATTGGTTTCCAGTCCCCTATTTTTTGTTACTAAAAAGAATCTTGAGTAGGTTCCGGATTCTCTCTGGTCTGTGGGGACCTCTGTAGGAGGTTGGCATAATGGTTAAGGTGTTTACCTTACAAACTTAAGGTGCAGAGTTTGATTCTCACATGAGATAACTGGCTAGGCTGAAAATGGCCCACAAAAGCAGTTAGCTTAGTACTAATCTATGAACCTATAATCTATGAACCTATGATTCTTTTTTCTAGCAGCTTTTTTATTTCTTGTGCTGCTTCTTTCCTCTGACTGGGTGGAACATTGGGAATTGTGTTTATCGTTAAGGGCGGGAAAGGAAAATGGTATTATATAGCCTCTGGAAATAATCCTCTGCACCCATGTATCTTTTGTAATCTATAGCCAGGCTCTCTGGTGCATGGATAGATAACCCTCAACTGCCTCTAGAAGTGGGCAACTGGGCCTCATTTCAGAAGCACTGGTAGGATCTGCCAGAGAATGTGTCCCTACATCCTTGGTTCTGCAGTACCCTTTGCCATGTCGGTGGTGTCATTAGAGTTCCCCCCTCTGCCCCTGGGGGAACTTTCTCCATGTGGATCATGGAAAGGACCCTGGGACTTTCTGAACCACAATTTTTGACCAGCATTCTGATTCCTAGAAAAGGTCTTTTGATGAGTCAAAAAATGTATGCCCACTGCACACAGGGTCTTGTCATCTTGCCTACACCTGGATGGTGTATTTTTAACATTGGGGCCAAACAATCAAGTTCCATCAAAAGGAGCACTGACAATGGAGGACGTGAAGGGTTCTGCAGAATCACACAATTGCATTCAGACATATCTGTCAATGGAAACGCCTTAACCTGCCACCCTTGAGGTACCTTCAGCTGCATGTAAAATGTGCCTCATGGATAAATTTAAAATGGACTGTAGTGTAGCCAACTGTGAGGCAATACAGGTCTCTACCTCAGGAGTAATGGTCCCAGAGAAGGAGATGGAGAGTTCATTAATCAAATCCCTCTGAAGTCTGGTGAAGTGTGTCAAGTAATTCAATGACCTAAGTGCAAAAGTCGTTGAAGCATATACGTGTTTCCTGAATCTGTCTGGTACCCTAGACTCCCATTTAGGGGGATGAACAGAGGAACTCTTTTCTGTGAGTTCCTTTTTTGTGGTCACTTCTACAACCATGGCATCTACTGGTACTCCTTTACTCCAGAATTCCTTAGCTTTGGGTGGTGCCAGGATTCTGTCTGGTCTCTTAGGGATCAGTCAGGTTCCTTCCATGCCCACTGAGAGATCAAATCAATGAGCTTATCAATGGGTGGAGTCATCCAGGAGGTAGATGGGCCAGCTCCAAAGGCTTCATCTTGGGAAGGGTTGTCAGTAGACCAGCCACTCCTTAGTTTGAAGATCTCCAGGATGTCTCTAAAGGAGACGTCATTAGGTGGTGATCTTGGGGACCCTTCTGTCACATCAAAATCATTATCTTCTGTGACTGACCCTTGAGAGGAGACAGTGCCTCCTTTTGCACTTTCTCTTCTTAGGGATGTCCTCAATGGGTTGTTCCAGAGGAGTATCAGAAGATATGAATATACTCTGCTGGATAGCCTAGACACTTTGAACTGGCTGTCCTTGTGGAGTAGAATGTTGAGGGTCAAGACAAAAAGACAGATGGGTTTGGGATGAAGGATCCAAGGGGGGAGGAATCATTCCACTCTAGAAGCAGAGAAAACACTCTCCACTACCTCAGAAGCAGAATGCCCTGGAGAGGAGGCTGATGGTGATGAGAAGACACACTTCTGGACCAGTGACAGCATCTGCCCTGAAGGCAGCTCACTCATGGCAGAATTCAGAGCTGAGCTGTCCAATGCTGTAGCTCTGAGGGGCAGAGATGGCTCCAACTTCAGAGTCAACTCCAATACCTCGGATCCAGAAACAAAGGTATGGTTCGGACACAGCTGATCCACTCAAAGAAGGTATCAGAGTGGAAGATACTGCAGTCTTCAGATCCAACATGGTCAGCTCCAGAATCTTGGATCCAAGTGATTTGAAACAACATCCCAGATTGGAGGAGGAGACAAAATAGGTAGAGCAGTACTAGTAAAGGTCTTCTATCCGGGTCTATATTATTTGCCGAAAGCTGTTTCCAGCGAATACAAGATCAAACTTCAAATCAGGAAAACCCACTAACGTGAAAGGCCAGGTCATCGATTTTTTTCCTAGGGAAAGCCCCCCCCCCCCCCCACATTGTAATAATTTAAATGGTCTGTGGTGTTTAGTTGGTCCCCAATTTTTTTTCCCTAAGAAAAAAATCGGTGACCTGGCCATTCGCATTAGTGAGTTTTTGCAGTTTGAGGTTTGATCTTGCAGTATTCGCTGGAAACAGCTTTTGGCAAGATAATATAGACCATTCTGTCCAGATGGGTAACAGCTGGGAGAACTCCCACGTGAATCTATGTCGAGAGAAATCTCCTGTAACAGGCCCATGAGGTTTATCACACAGTGAAAATTCTAGCTTTGATAGTTTTTTCTTGTATTCTTTACTAATTGGTTTGTCTGTGTGACTTTTTTACTCTTTGGTTTGGATGTTCGTTGGGATATTTTGCAAGCACCTTAAAGTTATGGACATCACCTGGGTGTAAAGACGCTGTGTTTCTAAAGTATAGCCAAACAGTCCACTTATAAAAGAACGACCAACCAGTAATCCAAAACAGGTTTACTCAAACTCTGACGTCTCAGCCAAATCATTCAAGGAGTAAAACAAAATACAAACCACCTGCCTTAAATATTTAATTGAGTGCGAAGTACTTTATAATACTTCACACTCAATTAAATATTTAAATAAGCATTTTCCAGTTACACTCCTCATTTAACTCTCTAGGGGTATCAATTTTTAAAATATAAATTGATTCTTTAAATAGCAATTTTTTTTTATATATATGTCATATCAAACTTAGAATCCTTTATTTTTCCAAAACAGTAGCATGCAATCAATCTACTTATGCCTGAAAGATGACTTGTCAAATCCCATACAGAAACTGTTCAATATCAACCTCCAAACAGACTTCATGCCAGATTAATATAGGAGAGCAACGGTCATTCCCTTGCACAAAGGTGAAACTTCAAAAGACCCATAAGCCTGACCAGTCTCATATGTAAGGCTATGGAAAAGACCATTATGAAATTAATACGTACGGATATAGGTAATCTACATAAACTTGACCCAACCCAGTTCAGATTTGTCAAGGGCAGGTCCTGCCTACTTAAACTGGTCAACATTTTTAAAAATGTTACTAAAGAAATGGATGGGGGAAAACAGTTTACACTGTACTGCATATCTAGTTCTTGCAAAAGAGTTTGACACCATCATACACTCACGTATAAAAGATAAACTTTCCCAGCTAAATGTCAATCACTATTTAACTCATTGGTAGCAAATTAACTCACAAATAGAACCAAGGAAGTTAGGGTGGGCCTCCTTCTCCTCCAAAATAACCTTTCACTAATGGTGTACCCCAGGGTTCAATCCTTAGACCGCGCCTCTTTAACAAAGCTAATGTTAACGACTTGCAGATGACAAGTTTGCTGATGACTTCAAATTTGGTGTCTTCATAAACTCCCCAGAAGATAGCAAGGTCCTCCAAGAGAGACTGCCCCACTCAAAGAGCTGGTGTTCAAACCAAACTAAACATAAACAGCAAAAAGTATCTAATCATATTACACAAAATGGCAACCTTAAACTTTATTTCACAAAGAACTAGTGCCTCTGCTGACTGCAGTCCAAGGTTCCAAATTACAGAAAAAAAAAACTCCTCTTTATAAAGAAGTAAATGGAAGCATACAAAGCCAATGGGAGAACACTGCAAATTAATCAATTAAAACACTACTTCCATAAAGTTACAGCAATAAGTAATATTAAAAAATCATAACTTCAATACATAGTTCAAAAACGTTCATAATAAATATTTCATTAATAATTCATTATTAAATCATCAGGGTTAAAAATGTTACATGGAAAAATATACCATGCCTCTATTTATATATATACACACATATATATATATATATATATATATACATATAATATATATATATATATATATATATATATATATATATATATATATATATATATATATATATATACATACATACATACATATATATATATGCATATACATATATATTATATATATAGATATATATATATATATATATATATACACATACATACAGCCCTTACAATCAGTTGGCAAAATTCTTTCAATCTTGGATTCTCTCTTTCTATTACCATGACAGAAATGGGCCCCATTCCTAAGTCAAAGTACGATTAAAGTTCAAGAAAATAGTACTGACTCAATCTTTGATGTAAGTCAGCAGTGCGCTTCGCAACACCCATAATGTTCATAGGTAGCTATTAGGCTATTGGCCCAAGGGCCTCAGTAAGCCAAGCCAACAACGTTCCCTGGCTTAAGCCAACCAAGAAAGTTATTTTCCTGTGCCTCGGAAGTCAAGTGATCCCCAGGCTGTATTTCCCATTTCCCATCCACTCATCAAGATTTTTCTTGGAGTGGTAATGAGGAACCTTTTTTGACATAGATGGGTAGCTTGTTCCAGAGTATGGGAAGTCTCTGTGATAGAAATCTATCCCTCCAGCATGTCCTGTTTATTTTGGTGGCAAGGTTTAGGTCCCTAGAGCATGTAGCTCGCAGGGATTGGGATTTCTTTAGGTGTAGCATGTCCAACAGATCTGGGTTTGACATAGCTTTATATGTTAGGCAGAGATCACCTCGGAGTAGGTGATATGCTTCGTAGTAAAGCTGGAGTTTTTTAAGACAGTCAGTGTAGGGCATCTGTTTGAGGCCAGTAATCTTTTTTGTGAGGTACTTCTGTGGCTTTTCCCGCTGCTGCAAATGCCTTGTGAGATGCATTCCAAAAGGGGCGTTTTACTCTATAATGGGTCTAAGGACAGTCGAGTAAGATGGGAACAAAGGCCCCTTTTTTCCTGGATGAGCAACCTTTTGTGATGAGGTGTGCCACGTAGAAGGACTTCCTGACTACTGTGGCGATGTGATTATCAAAGGAGAGACTAGTGTCCACCTGGGTCCCAAGGTCTCTTATCACACATTCGGTGTTAAGTAGACTGCCGCCTATGTGGTAGCTCCTGGGTACTGAGTTTTTACCAAAAGGGATGACAGTGTACTTTCTGGCATTGAGCTTGAGGCCATGGCTCTGACACCAGGCATCTGTCTCAGTGAGGTCCTTCTGTAGGATGTCCACATCATTTGGGGACTTGACTACGGCTCCTATTTTGCAGTCATCTGCATACTTCATTAGCCAGAGGCCTTCTGTGTTAGCCTGTACTTTAAAGAAGTAGATACCAAACAGGAGAAGTCCCAGGACTGAAACCTGTGGCACTCCACTTGTCACTGGTTTGAAGTCAAATTTGGAGTCTGCAACTTTTACAATGTGGGTTCTGTCAGTGAGCCAGTTGGCAACCCATCTTGTGATGTAGGGATTTATACCTAGTTTAGTGAGTTTAGCTATAATTCCAGAATGGGGGATGGTGTCGAAAGGCTTGGTGAGGTCAAGATAGGCTGTGTGAACCACCTTACCCTCATCTACGGCTTTGGTGACTGCCTCAAAGATGTCGATCAGGTTCAGGAAGCATGACTTGCTTTCACAAACCCGAACTGGGTGGTGTCCAGAGTTTGGAGGTTACCAATGTCTTTGTTTAAGAGTTCCATGATGATATACTCCATAGCCTTACAGATGAGGCTCGTCAGGCCAATAGGGCGATAGTTTCCGGGATCAGTGGTGGCTCCCTCTTTGTGGAGTGGGATAACTGTTGCTGTGCGCCATTCAGTGGGCACAAAGCCTAATGTGCCCAGTAATGACTCCTGCAGTTCGTATGGAGTTAACATGTATTGGTAACATATCTA
The DNA here is from genome assembly GCF_019279795.1 of Protopterus annectens. Classification (NCBI taxonomy): domain Eukaryota; kingdom Metazoa; phylum Chordata; order Ceratodontiformes; family Protopteridae; genus Protopterus; species Protopterus annectens. Next base: position 1,434,338,584 of record NC_056725.1, read on the forward strand.
AATACAACTGTAGATTCTTTTTTATAAGACCCATTGCTCCTACTACTATTGGAACTGTCTGGGTATCTTTCTTCCACATTGCTCTCATTTCTGCATTCAAATCCTGATATTTTATAACTTTGTGTCTCTGTATGCAAGACATGCTACTTTTGTCTTCGTTTCATGGACTATATCTGGTTTTCTCACATCTATCTTTTGAACTTTTGGTAATGGGTGATCCTATGTGATGTAGACTTTATAACTTTCTCTGATGCTGTGTGGCTGTTTCCAGTGTTTTTAAGCTTCTTCAGTACCATAATGTTTACACAATCCCCAGTGCAACAGTCATGCCACATTATTATGCCTTTCAGTATACAGTCCTTCGGCTATTAGCATGTCACAACCAGCAAGAAGGTGTGCGACTGTTTCCAATTCTGTTTTACAAAACCTACATTTGTGCGTTTCTCCCACATGTTCAATGGACTTTGTAAACCAACATGTGTGTAGCCGGCTATCTTGGGCCACCAATATTAACCTTTCATATTTTGTTTTAAATTCGCCTCTCAATCATTCCTGCTTTTGATCCTCATCAACATGAGGTTCTTCAAGAAGTTTTCTATACTTACAACTATATTTATGCATTTTCCACATTTCTTGCCTTCTCATCTGATTCTTGAACTTGTATTCTTTCTTTTGTTTTTTGGCACATTCAGTTGTCGCCTGATTTTTTATCTACTTCTGGTTTGATTTCCATTCCTGCTTGACATTGATATGCTTCTGCTAGACTAAGCAGGGAAGTCAGATTTACTCCCTTCATGTTTCAAAACTTTCAATCCATTTGGGTTCTGTGAGGTCAGCAGATAGTGTGCAGTCCCACAATTGTGGATCTATACACCTGGGATCCTGTGTCAACAATGCACTGTCCTTTGATCATCAGATGTCCACTGTTGTAAGGAAGTCCTTTTTTGCTGCACAGCTTACATTTAAAGGTAATGAGTACAGATCCAGGAATGTATTTGTTCTACTGTACTTAGCACTCATTAGGCTTGTCTGACTATAATGTCCCTTTCATGATGTACCTCTCCAAACACTTGTCACAACTAGAATAATGGTGGTGTTTATTCACTAAGAAAATCAAAGGCCAGAACGGTAAAGTCTATGCAGGCCATCTCAAAATCTTGTCCCTCTTATTACACAGCCTATTAAGAGACAACCTCCACCTTGCATATAGAGCATCAACAGACCTTATTTTGTCAGATCTATTACACATTTGCATGTTCAATTACATCAAACATCTGCTCATGGATCTCGATATCTTTTGCAAAATAAATATAATATGCTGGAGTGATAGGTGTCTCACAGATAATACCTCGTTTGGAAATGTCATCCACTCTGCATAGCAAAACCAATTGAAGGGAATCTAAGTTTGTTACTGCTCAATGCCATGAGCCTAAGCAAGAAACTCCACTCCCTCCAGGCTCTCCTCACCCTGGAAAATACGGTATCTGTGCAGGTACTGAGACATGGTTTAAAGCAGTGGAGATTCACCATGCAGGGCTAGAATGCCTTCCAAAAAAACAAACACCTTCCAGAAAACAAAACAAATACTCAGATTTGGAAATGGTTGTAGCTTCTTAAAAGTTTAATAGCAAATTTAATGTGCAGATTATGCAGCTTTCGGGTTGAACCCTTCTTCAGTACAGATGTATAACACTCAATTAGGAGACTAATTATATACTATAATTTTATAAATTCATTTTAATTTTTTTATTTTTCAATAATGGTTTTGTAGGAATATTTATATATATTTGCTCTATTTTAATGATTGTATTTACAAATCATCTATTTAAGGTTTTACTGACTCAGTTAAAGGATTTTTATGTGTACTAATACTTTTAATTAGTTGCGTGAGGCCATTGTTTGACTACACCATGTGACTATAATATTTTTTGTATGTAATTTGTCTCTTAATTGTTATACCTCTGCACTGAAGCAGGGTTCAACCTGCAAGCTGTATTCTCTGCATGTTAAATTTGCTATTAAACTTTAAAGATGCTACGGGTGTTTCCAACTCTGAGTATTTGCTTTCCTTCTTGGACTGTTTTTATGAGACTTTGTTCACTGTATTTTTGGTCCTTTTGTTGTTGATTGTTGTTGTTTATTGGACCTAGAATGCCTTCCACACATTCAGGACAGCTACTGCTCAGGCAAGGACCACAGGTGGAGGTAACAATCTATATCAACAACAAAAATACCTCAAGACTAGTCAAACAGGATGGTGTGTTTAAGCTTCTCCATGTTCATATTTCCACAGGTAAAGCCCCATATATCATATTCTTCCAAGCTGTAGGCCACCAGCCATGACCCAAGAAACCCATAACTCATATTTGGACAGGTAAAAAGATTTCTTAACCACATCTGCAACATGATGGGCAAAGGCAGGGGACACGTGTTCCAATTTCTGTCAACAACTTTCATAGACGGATAAAGGGATTGTTTACCAATATAAGGCTGTTGCACTTTTGAGCATTTAGTTCTAACCAGTTTTTGAGCACCAGCTGTTGACATGTGTCAGTTCTAGCTGGAGCTTTTGCATATCAGAGGGGGGCTTGAGGATGACACCAAGTTTGCAGTCAGTTTCAGAACTGGAAAGCCAGAGATCCTCATTTGTAACTTGGAGATCTGTGAAGTAGATGCTGAATAGTGGGGGTCCCTGCAGGGAGTGTTGAGGAACACCACTGCACACCTTCATGCTTACTGAGAATGCACTTGTCACCCTCACTGTGAGGGTTCTATCCCTCAACCTATTTTCTATCTACTTAATTGCACAAGTGTGAGTTTTTAAGCTCATTCAACTTGTTTATTGTGTTACCATGTGGTATGATGTCAAAAGACTTAGTCTGGCTGAGGTATGCTGTATGGACAGCATGTCCAATGTCTACAGAATTTATTACTCTTTCAAAGAAGTTGACCATATTCATTAGACAAGATCTACCCTTAAAGCTGAATTGCTCGAGTCAAGCCTTTTAAGATTTTTTTTTTTATATATCATAGTTAATTAGGTCAGTTCCATTGCTTTATAGATGAGGCATATCAGGCTAATGGGTCTGTAGTTTCCAAAGTCAGTGATGAATTGAACTTCAGGGGCAACATTAGTGGCTAAGCACTGTCTGAATTCACCTAGTGCACATTTGTTACTGTTTATCAGGCAATTGGGTATATTACCAGGCTCCATGGATGATTTTTTCTGTTTTGAAGAGTACCTTTAACAAGTATTCTTTTGTCATGATCGGGTGAGAGATTCTGTGGGGTATACAGGTTTTGTATAGTTGTCCTGGGTGGTGAAATTTGCACTGCGGTTATTTGCTATTATGTTTGCTATCTCTACTGGATCTGAGTAGATAGTGCCATGTTGGATAAGTTCTGAGCAATGTTGGGTGTTATTCCCAAGTTTCTTAACATAAGTAATGAAGGATTTGTAATTGTCTTTAGCTTTTGATTCTAGTCTTAGGTCATGGGATGCCTTTGTTTTCCTGATTATGGTTTTAGTTCCTTCAATATCTTTTTAAAGTTAATCAGGCTGATTTACTTCTAAACCCCCCATTTTGTTTGGATTTGGATGGGACTCCCAGGCCAATACACTTGTCAAAGTGCACATCGAGTTGCTTGTGTAACTACTTGTACAGTACACAGATACAATGCTAGCCTATGGTAATGGAATTCTTATTGATACTGACTCCATCCAGTGCGTCTAAGGAACCTTACACAATTTTTTGGAAGCATAGATGAAGTCCTGTAAAATGCAATGATCTGACACTTCATCTTTAGTGTGATTTGGATCTCAATCAGTTTAGTTTCTGGGTCTCAGAGTTTCACCTTTTCAAATGCCCAAAGTGATGCATTGTTTCTGTGTAAATTTGAGATTTGCAGGAAAGACACTAAAGGACTGAGCTTCACTTTTTCTCGTTTTGCAAATTTGAAAGCTTTATCTTGCAGAATTTGTTTCTGCTGCTTCATAAAATATTAGGTTTTTCATATATACAAAGTAGTTATTTGATGCATCTATTAGAAATAACACGGGAAACACTTTTTGCCATGAAATTTTAGAACATTTGACATTTATTATGTTTTACCACAGGATACAACTACCCAAGTAAGGACTGTCCAATGTAAAAATTGATAAGTGGTAATGCTAGCCTAGAAGTGATGTGGCCCCTATCAATAATAGATACTTCACCACAGTTACCATTGGGATGAAAACTATGATAGGTGCAAAACCTTGCAATGGAGGGAGTGCTTTTTGTATTTTTAAACCAAGTTTGTGGAATAACACACAAACATGTATGTGCTCCAAATGTAGCAGGGCCTCAAGATCAGGCAGGTTATTATTTAGACTCTTGGCTATGAGTAGATCCTGTCTGATACTTGTTTTGTTTTTGTTAGGCTAGGAGATCTATTACCTGGACTAAAAAAAACACTCAAGGATAAGCAAAGGTGTTGGCTAGTATGCAGAAGCCCTGGCAAGTGAGGTGTAAGCCATACCTCACAAATCAATACTGAGAGTCGATTATTTCTTCCCATGCTGACTCATATTGCACCCCCCCCCCCCAAATGACACCAACTATATAGCCAACTCTTAACGCCAATCTTCTTTTCGCTGAGCAAAGGTATCATTTGAGGATAAGGAAGAATTTCACTTAAAACCAGCGTCTTACCTGCATTTATGGGGTGTCATTGAGGTGGTTGAATGGTACATCATCAAACCAAAAAAAGCCAGAACGTTGAGTGAAAATCAGTTGATCAAACATTGCAGGCTTTTAGTGTGAGACTGAACAGTGGGGCAAAGGGGAGTTTGCCCTTTCACCACTGTAGAGCAGTCTTGGAGTTGGTATAAGTATCAGGGTTGAGGGATGCAAGGGGACTTGCCAACTGCAAAAAAAAGACATTATTTATCAATCACTTGTTTTTGTGTCATTTACTCCATTTGTGACATGCATGGAGAGCTATGTCATGTCTCACTGCCCTTTGGTTTCTTTAATTTATGTATTTTCCTAGTGCCGTTTTTTTTTTTTTTTTTAACTGCTTTAGAGTGGTGCTGTGAGACAAGTTGCTACAAGCATATATGTCTACTTTCTTGATCACTGTTGTCTGTAATGTGGCACCCTTTGCTATTGTGCAGAACGCTAGGCAATAATAAAGAGTCTGAATCTAAACCCCAACTGTTGGTGGTTTTTGGTTTTCCTTCAATGAGATTATCAAGGGGAGAGTTAAGTGGTAGCAGCAAGCCTGGATAATGAGGCACCACTGTCGGAACAAACCAGATTTCCTTTAGAGGGAGAACCAGAGAGTGTCTCAAAGGAAGAGATGTAGCAGGCTCAGCTCTAACGGCCTACTTTACAGGATTTGAGAAAGAAAGCCAGGACAGGCTGCTGATCCTCAATGACAGGATAATTCTATATTCTGGGAAAGGGTTAGTTTACAAAGAATGGACATCTGAAGGAAAGCAAAAAGGAGCAGTAATACAGCTGCTGGCAGTACAAATTGCCTTTTGATGGGCTCTTATAGTACTACTACTGTTTTTTTCTTTAACTCCTTTAAGGTGTTAATTCTCATTTATAATATATTTCTTTCATGTTACCTCATCTACACATTTTCATAAAACCTAAAAGAATTACGATTACTAGTAAAGTACACATTTAAGAAATTAATGTTTCTTGCTGAACTGTATGCCTACTTCAGGCCGTTTTGAAACATTTCTCATCACTGCATTGTGCGTGTGTGTGTGTGTGTGTGTGTGTGGATGCTCTATAGATGGTCCAAAAATGTCATGTATGAATTTTATAAATCTATACTGTATATATCCTGATCAGTGCACTGCAAGACTATGAAATTCTTGCATGGTCACTAGAAAGATACCTGATACCTACGTGCTTTGCATCTGTACTTTGGGTAATCAGGTGATACCAGATTGTATGCTTGGCCCAACCAAACCCATCACATATGCCATAAGGTTTTCATTCTTGCACTGTGATGATAGTAATTTAAATTAATGCAATTCCCTTCACTCCAGATTCTGTTGATACAGCTCTCCACCAAAACAGCTGATATTTGTTGCTAGTCAGATTTTCACTGTAATTTTCCATACTTCTTCCGTATCTGTTACCTCTTCCACCTCTTCCGTATCTGTTACAGGTTTACAATCAGTTAACTCCAAACTACATGGACTGCCTTTTATTATTTATTTTTTTATTTGGAAATTGTAATCTTCATACAAAGTCAAGTTTCTTTTAAAGTTGACTCAAATTATAAAACAAAATAACTACACATTGTACTCATCACTTTTGCACAGTGTGTAGTAAAAGGAGTTTGACTAAATTAGTTTGCATTTGAATTATTCTACGATTACTTTCATTTGCTACTTGTTAATAGTTTGTGGTTGTGGACCAGGGAATTAAACAATAGGTCCCATTTGAGGTGAAAATAGCCATATTCACCTTAACTACTTTGTCTTGACTTACCAAGAAGCTTAACTGTGGGCATTTTAAAATCTATTCATTTATTTCTTTGAATTTATTAAACTGCATTATTCACAAAGTACTGATTTCAGGCCTTGGCTGGGTGAAACCTGTTGTGAACCTTGGATATTTTATTTTTTTTTTAATTGGGGAGATTTGTATACCTTTGTATGAGGCGAGATCTTTTTATCTCCTCTGAACTTCAGCTCAGTTGAGAACACACAGTCACAGTGGAAGCATTTGTGACACGTGAATGAATTAGGTTTAGCAGGTTTTGTTAAAAGAATAACTCAGAACTTCTAAGATTGGGTCCTGTTGAGGCAAGTTGCTTGGGTAGTGCTGCCTTTTTGTAGAGATAACGGAAGGTGGCTGGTAGATGTGCTTAACTGGTGGGCATTACAGGTAAGTGTCCATTTTTATGTTTGGGAGAGTCATTGTGTACTACTGAAAGATTAAATAAGCAGGGACTGTGTATTTAGTATACTTTCTGTTATAATATTTTATACTTCATGTTGAACCATCCATTGTACTCCAACTTTCATTTTTACGGGTTGACCGTTTTTACTGCCCTTTGAGTAAGCAGTTATTTCAGTATGTAACTGAGATTGTTCTACCTTTTAAAATTAGTTTTACAACAGGCCCATTTGCTGAATATGTTAGGACAGGTACTTTATTTTTGACAAGTTGAAGTTTTCTTAAGTTTTGTGTTTGTTTGACAGCCTACCATTTTATCTCACTTTTTATGAATGCTGGGTAAGCATTTGCTTATTTGTGTATTTATACAATATGATTTTATATAGGTGGTTCATAGGTGGTTACTGGGCTATTGACCCAAAGGTCTTTATAGGCGTAGCTGTGTGCACCCAATATAATACTACAGAAACCCAATAAAAAGGATCTTGCCTAAACTCAATATCATAGTTTGCAATTACTGCCAATATCTAGGAGGACCATAGGTGAAATCCCTGGCAGGAATTTATGGTTTCCCATCCAGTCATCCAGGCTACACTTAAACAGGGTCATAGAGGGGCTTTGTTTGATGTGAATTGGTAGACTATTCCAGTGGCATCGCAACCTCTAAAAGACATTATCGGTCTCATCAGCAGGTTCTATTTGTCGCAGTCCAGATTAAGGTCCCAGGAGAGGGTGACCCTTATCCCATTTGACTTGCAACATTTCCATTACGTTTGGATTCAAGATTGCTCTTTAGCCCAGGCACAGCTTTAGTAGTCTGTACACTGATAAGTACAGTAACGGTGACTACAGTTTGAAAATGTATGACACAAGATCATAGGAGGTTACTAGGCTAATGACCCCTAGAGGGCCCTTACAAGCCTAGCCAAGTTTTAATCGTATTTCCACGATCACCGCCTATCACCCCTGTCCAAGAGGGACATAGGTGGAACCCCTGGGGTGAATGTATGGTTAACCATCCAATCTTCCAGAGTGCATTTGAAGAAAGCCAATGAGGTACGCTGCTTGACATGGTGTGGGAGTCTGTTCCAAAGATGTGGTAACCACTGGGAGACAAATCTGTCCTTCCAGCAGGTTCTATTAATGTCACATACCAGGTCAAGGCCTTTAGAGTGAGTAACCCTTGTACCATTTGACTTATGGATATGCAGCATTTCCAATAAATCAGGGTCAAAGATTGCTTTATATGCAAGGCAGAGATTACCTCTGAGTAGTCTGTATGAAACAGAATAAAGTCAGAGTGATTTCAGACAATCCTCTTATGACAGATGCTGAAGACCTTGACTTTTCTTTGTGAGGAAACTTTGTGGTCTCTCCAATTGCTGCAGGGGCCTGAAAAGATACATACCAAAAGGGGCATTATGCTCAATTATTGGCCTGATGAGGGAAGAGAACAGGGAGGTTATAACTTCTTTTTTTTTTTTTTTTTTTTTTTTGGAGACAATGACCTTACTTGTGAGATGAGCAATATAGAATGCCCTTCTTACCACTGTGGAGACATGCTGATCAAAGGTAAGGTTGCTGTCAACCTGTGTGCCCAGGTATCTCACCACTGAGTGGCTACTTAGGGTGTTGTTATTCATGTGGGAGTTAGCAGGAACATTGCTCTCACCAAAAGAAATGATAATACATTTTTTGCATTGAGTTTAAGGCCATGACTTTGGCAACAGTAATTTGTTTAAGACCATCTTGTAGGATGTCGACATCATTTGGAGATTCTATGACCACTCCCAGTTTGCAGTCATCAGCAAACTGTTAGTCACAGACCTTTAGTTTTAGCTTGTACTTTGGAGAAATATATTCCTAACAGTATAAGTCTCAGGACTGATACCTGTGGAACACCACTGGTTACAGGTCTGCTGTTGGAGGTGGATTCCCCTATTTTGACTACATGGGTTCCATCAGTGAGTCAGTTAGCGACCCATCTAATGATATACAGGTTGATACCTAGCTGGGTGAGTTTGTCAATTATGCCTGAGTGGGGGAAAGTGTCAAAAGCCTTGGCCAAGTCTAGGTAGGCTGTATGCACAGACTTTCCCTCATCGAGGGCCTTGGTGACAGTCTCGAAGAAGTCCACCAGGTACAGCAGGTATGATCTCCCTTTCACAAACCCATATTGAGTAGGGTCAAGTGTTTGGAGAGTACCAATATCTTTGTTGATAACGTCCATAATGATTCTGTCCATGGCCTTGCAGATAAGGCTAGTCAGGCTAACAGGTCTGCAGTTCCTGGGGTCAGTGGAAGTACCACTTTTGTGCAAGGGGATAATGGTGTTTTTTTCCGTTCAGCTGGGATGAAGCCAGTACTTAGAATACGATTGAAAATAGTACCCAGTGGCATTGCTAGTTTTTGTTTGAGCCCATGTAGGATGCAGCCTGGGATGTTATCAGGTCCCATGGATGCTGTGTTGAGGGGGCATTCACAACATGCTCTTTAGAGGTACAAGGTAGAAGACAGGTGGTAGGAATGTCTTTGGGTAAGTGTGGTAGGGACATTGGAGTGAAATTTTCACATAATCTGTTGGCTAAAGATCAACTTGAAGTTATCCTTAGTTGAGAAACTAATCTGAATTCGTAGTTTGGTTTGGAGGACTTCATAGGAAGTCTTAGTTGCTGGTTTACGCTGAGAAGGGAGTGTTTCCAGTTTAGGGCTTGCTCCCTCTTACTCTTAGAGAGCAATTTCTTCCTCTTATTGTAAAGTCCGTTAATGGCAGTTGTCCACCAGACAGGTTTGCTCTTCCTTGTGGAGCTTGTTTTGGTTCTATCAAGTATGGCCGAGTCAATGCAGTTGTATTGGAGACCCTGAATTTTCTTGGTTAGAAATCTCTGAGGTCTTTCAAGCTGCTGCAGGTGCCTGGTAAGGTACATACCAAAAGGAGCATTGTACTCAATTACTGGCCTGACGAGGGTCGAGTACAGGTGTGTTTTGCTCTTTGGGAACTGCCTCTGCTAATGAGATGTGCAACTTAGAATGCCTTCCTTACCACAGTAGACACATGGTGGTCAAAGTTTAGTCTACAGTCAACTTGTGTTCCCAAGTCTCTCACTATGGAGTTGTTACTTAGGGTATTATTACTTATATGATAGTCTGGAGGGATACTGTTTTTACTGAATGGGATGATAACGCATTTTTAGCATTGAGTTTGAGTCCATGGCTTTGGCACCAATCACTGGTTTGTGCAAGTCCCTCGAAGTATATTGACAATGTTTGAGGATTCAATAATTACATCTAATTTGCAGTCATCAGCAAACTTAGTCAGCCACAGTCCCTTTGTTTTGGCCTGAACTTCTGATAAGTATATTGCAAACAATAGGGGGCCCAGCACCGACCCCTGTAGTAGCCCCACTGGTGACAGGTCTGCTGGTTGAGGTAAAGTCCCCAGCACTGACTGAATGTGATCTGTCGGTGAGCCAGTTAGCAACCCACCTCACAACATAAGGGTTAATATTCAAATGGTAGAGTTTATCAATGATGCCTGAATGTGTGACTGTGTCAAAGGCCTTGGCTAAATCAAGGTAGGCTGTATGCACAGATTTGCATTCATCTATGGCTCTCGTGATAGATGTCCACCACGTTTAAAAGGCATGACCTGCCTTTGGCAAAACCAAACTGTGTCGGATTGGAGATCACCTGTATCCTTATTTATAAGGTCTATGATGATTCATTTCATGACCTTACAGATATGGCTGGTTAAGCTTATGGGTCTGTAGTTCCCCGGGTCTGCTGCTGTAACCCCTTTATGAAAGGCGATGATGGTTGCTGTTTTCTATTCAACAGGGACAAAGCCAATACTCAGGTTGTAGTTGAAGAGAGTACCTAATGGAGTTGCTAACTCGTGTTTTTGACCATTTAAAACACAACCTGAGATGCCATCTGGTCCCACAGAAGCTGTGCTTTTGGCCTTGGAGAGAGCATTAATGACTTACACTTTGGAGATGCAAGGTGGGGGAGATGTAGAGGGAATGCTTTGTGGAATGTTTGGAGGAGACGGGGTTAAAATTTTTGCAAAACCTGTCAGCTAATAGGTTAGCTGTTTATGCAGGATCAGTGTGCCTGATGCTATCCACAGCTAGGTTCAGCACACATATGGGTCCTACCTTTTAAGTTATGGACATATGGTTATCCTTAGCTAAGACTGCTACATTTTTTTTTTCAGAGTTGCCCTTAGAGGATTTCACAAGTCATCTTTTTTTTTGTTTGTTCAAGCAGAGGAGGGTGTTCTTCCAGTGCTGGGACCACACACTTTTTTTTTTCTTAGACAACTTCTTCCTGTTGTTGTATAACGTTTTAATGCTACATGTCCACAGGAAGGCTTTTTTTTTTTTTTTTTCTTGAGGATCTTGTTGTGATCCTATCAGGTACAGCTGTGTCAATACATTTCTGTAAATGTCTGTACAGGGCTTTTGTGCATACCTTAGTATAGTTGTCTATGCCCTCTATGGGAACAGGAGCTACGAAATATATTTATGTTATTCCTTAGGAGGGTATAATTAGCTTTGCTGAATTCTTTAGCCTGATTTCACCTAAGAGGGGGTTCAGGTGTTATAGCTACTTCAAATGTGACTGAATTATGATCAGATTTAACCAGTCAGGATCCTATACTTATGGTGGTGTAACGGTCGCTCATGTTGGTGAGAACCAGGTTGAGAATATTTCAGCCCCTTGTGGGGTTACAGGACATCAGTGTTAAAAGTCTAGGAACCTTTGTGCAAGCAAGTTGGTACTAGTATAAGTTTCCCAGTCAATGAAGGCATAGGTAAAATTGCCCATGACTAGAGTAATCATTATTATCCCCCTTTTTCCTACATGGGGTTGAGGTAACGTGTTAACTGTCGCCAACTCTCTTGATTCAGTGCCACACTCATGCCTGTCGCAGATCTTCTTTGCCACAATCCATCCACCTCTTTGCTGGATGTCCTCGCTTCCTCTTACCTTCTTCCTGTCTGTCCCAAATCTTCCTCGCCAGATTGTCTTCTGCTTTTCTACACATGTGCCCAAACCATGATAATCTGTTCTCTTTGACCTTTTCCGCAATTGGAGCTACTTTGGCTTCTGCTCTTATGTTCTCATTTCTTCGCCTGTCCCACAGCGTGCATCCTACCAGTTTTCTCAGGCACTTCATTTCCATTACCTCTAGCTTCTTCAACTGTTCTGCCTTTACTGCCCAGGTTTCTGTACCATACAGTAGTACTGGCAGCACCACTCTCTTGTACACCTTACTTTTCAGCTTCTTTGGCATTCTTCTGTCATAGATTACACCTGATACTCTATGCCAGTTGGCTGACTTCTTTTTCAGCCCCCCTTTTTTCCCCGAAAACTTTTCCTCCAACCCCCTTTTCCCAAAATCTTAACCCGTTTATGTTCAAAACCCCTTTTCCACCTTTTTTTTCTACCGTTTTTCCCCAAAAATTTTTCAATAAACCCCCTTTCACACCAATTATGTTTCCCGCTTAATGGGGGGTTGACTCCCGCTGTCCCTTTTCTTAACCCAAACCCCCTTGGGAACTTTATGAAATTTCCCTTCCAATTTTCTAGCTGCCCCCATAGTTGTAAAATTTTTTGAACCCCTTATTTTTTCTGGGGCCTTTACAATTCCATAATTTTACCCCTCCTTTAAACTCTGGATCCCGAAGTGGCTTTGCCCTGCCCTTTAAAACCCTTTTATCCCCGGGGAAATTCCTTCCTTAAGTTTCCAAAGGGGTGCAACCCGGGCCTTTTTAAACCTAGCATGGGGATCCCGGGTTTATGCCCCCGATGTTCGTTTGGGGTGAGTGAGGCCCCGGTGGGGCCCCCCGGGGGGATTTCTTTTTCATTTAAAAACCCAAACTTTTGGGGGCCAAAGGCTCTGGCGTATTTTGGGGGTTTTTCCTTGGGCTTTTTTAACCCCCTTTTTTTTTTTTTTTTTTTTTATTTTCACTTTTTTTTTTTTTTAAAAATTTTTTATTTATTTTTTTTTTTTTTTTTTTTTTTTTTTTTTTTTTTTTTTTTTTTATTTTTTTTTTTCTTTTTTTTTTTTTTTTTTTTTTTTTGCAAAAAGGGTGGGGGGAAAAGGGTTTTAAAAAAAAAATTTTCCCCGGGGGGGTGCCCCCCTGGGCCCCCCAAAAAAATTTTTCCCCTTTTTTTTTCCCTGGGGTATTTTTTTGGGGAAATTGGGGGGTTTCCCCCTCGGGGGTAAAGGGGGGGGGTAAAGTTTTTTTTTTGGCAAAATGGGGGAAAAATTTCCCCTGGGGGGGGGTTTTTTTTCCCGGGGGGTTTTTCAGTAATACTTTTTCAAAGAGAGGGTGCTGTCAACCTGTGTTCACTGATCTCTTATAGCGCTTTCTGTGTTCAGTGGACTACCATCAATGTGGTAATTCATGAGAACCAGGTTTTTCCCAAAGGGGATAACTACACATTTTTTGGCATTGAGCTTAAGGCCATGGGTCTGACACCAATCATTGGTCACACTGAGGCCATTCTGTAGGCTGTCAACATTACATGGGGAGTTAAGAGCTCCCACCTGTCGTCTGCAAACTTAGTCAGCCAGAGTCCCTTCATGTTGGCCTGGACGTCAGAGAAGTAGATACCAAACAGGAGAGGACCCAGGACCGAACTCTGTAGGACTCCACTTGTGACTAATCCACTTGGAGTCAGCTACTTTCACAATGTGGGTTCTATCTGTGAGCCAGTTTGCAACCCACCTAGTGATATAGGGGTTGATGCCAAGCTTAGTGAATTTTTCTAGGATTCCAGAGTGGGGAATGGTATCAAAAGCTTTGGCCAGATCAAGGTAGGCTGTATAAATCACCTTGCCTTCATCCACAGCTCTAGTGACTGACTCAAAGAAGTTGACCAAGTTGAGCAGGCATGATCTACCCCTCACAAAACCAAACTGTGTGGGATCCAGAGTTTGGAGATTACCTATATCCTTGTTTATTAGGTCCATGATGATGCATTCCACAGCTTTCCATATCAGACTCGTCAGGCTAATGGGGCAATAGTTCCCAAGGTCTGTAGTCGCTCCTCCTTTGTGGAGAGGGATGACTGTAGCAGTGCGCCATTAGGCAGGGACAAAGAATGAGTGAGGCTGTGATTGAGCAGGGCACACAGGTGAGGTGCCATTTCACTCTGTAGTTCATGTAGAACACAACCAGGGACATTGTCAGGTCTCATAGAAGCTGTATTGTTGGCCTTGGTGCTGTTTTAACCTGTGCAGCAGTAATACGGGGTGCCTGGCAATCTACTGGTATTGTGATTGGTCCTCTGGGGGGTAGGGGGGTAAAGTTGGCAGTGAATCTGTCGGTCAGTATACTGGCAATATCTGTTGGCTCAATATAGGAGGTACCATTGCGCAGTAGCTCAGAGCAAATCTGGGTATTGCCGTGGAGATTCTTTACATAACTAAAGGCCTTGTGGTTGTCTTTACTATCCGCTGCAATTCTGTTTTCATACCTAGCTTTAGAGGATATGATGAGGAATCTCAACTTTTTGTTGAGGCTGATAAGGGAGTTTTTCAACTCTTTGGACTTCACCTTATTCCATATCAGTTTCCTCCTTCTGTTGTAGAGTTTATGGCAGGGGACCACCAGATTGGCTTCCTTTCTTTGGAGGAGAGTGTCTTGGTTCTACTGGGTATGGCAAGATCCATGCATTTGTGTACGTATTTGTACAGTGCACTGGTGTAGGATTCTGCAGTCATTAAACTATTCTCCATTTGTATGGGTGCCGTGAAGTTAGCCACCTCTGTTTTTAGGATCCCAAAGTTAGCTTTGGAGAAGTTTTTCATGGTGGTTACCTTTGCTGAGGGGGTGGGAGAGATGTGGATTTCCAAGGTGACTAGTTTGTGGTCAGATCTAACCAGGGAGGAGCTGACTATTGGTGTAGAGCAACGATAAGAACAAGATGGTTCAGGGCAATGGAATTAATGAACTCCAGGAAACGTTGGGCAAGTGTATTGGTACATGAGTAGTTTACCCAGGTTAATGGAGGGGTAGTTGAAGTCGCCTAGTAAGAGAGTGTTAGGTTGGACCCTAATATTCTCCAGGACGCTTAGGCATGTGGAGTGCGAGTCTTGGGACATGGCTGGGGACCTATAGCAAGGTTACTACCTGAATCGCTGTCTTACCGAATGCTAGCTGCACCTGAAGCATCTCTGTTGGGCTACCAGTCTGGAGGTGTTCGCATCCTTTATAAATTTGTACACAACACTGCCTTTGGAGCTTCAGTCTAAGTTCTGGGGCTGAAAGGTGTGGAATGAGTTATAGCCTGCTAGTGCAGGGGTGCTTTCTGCTGCCTTGAACCAGGTCTCTGTTACAGCACAAATGTCAATGTTCTCCATTTTAAAGAGTGCCTCGAGCAAGTGCATTTTGAGATTTAGACTTCCAGCATTGAGCAACATGACCCTCAGATTGCATTTATTTGTAGCTGTTACAGTGGTAATTTGGTCTTTGGAACACCGCCTAAAAAGGCACTATAGGGGTGGCAATAGCCTTGGCCAGTATCCGGAAGCCCAGGGGTGACAGATGCAGACCATCTCTGGCAAAGCATCGAGGTCTGTTAATCACTGCAAACTAGGAGCCATAATCGAAACTCCTAACGATGTGGACATCCTACAAAAGGGCCTCACCGAGACAGATGCCTGGTGTCAAAGCCATGGCCTCAAGCTCAATGACAAAAAGTGCATTGTCATCCCTATTGGTAAAAACTCTGTACCCATGAACTGCCACATAGGCGGTAGTCTAAACACCAAAAATGTGATGAGACCTTGGGGCACAGGTGGACAGTAGTCTCTCCTTTGATAATCACATCGCCGCAGTAGTCAGGAAATCCTTGTACATGGCACACCTCATCACAAAAGGTTTCTCATTCAGGAAAAAAGAGGCAATTATTCCCCTCTACTTATCACTCATTAGACCCATTATAGAGCACAATGCCTCTTTTGGTATGTACCTCATAAGACAGCTACAACAACTGGAAAGGCTGCAGAAATACCTCACAAAGAGGACTACCAGCCTCAAACAGATGCCCTACGCAGACCATCTCAAAAAAACTCCAGCTTTACTCCGTCACATATCGCCTACTCAGAGATGATCTCTGCCTAACATACAAAGCTAGATCTGTTGGACATGCTCCACTTAAAGAAATCCCAATCCCTTTGAACTACATGCTCTAGGGACCTAAACCTTGTCACAATAAACAGAACATGCTGGAGGGACTGAGTCCTGTCCCACAGACTTCCCATACTCGAACAAACTACCTGTCTATATCAAACAAAGTTCCTCATTAGCACTCTTCAAGAAAAATCTTGATGATTGGATGGGAAATAGGAAATTCACCCCGGGAGTCACTTCTGTAGCTCTGCTCGACAAAGGGCACAGGTAAATAATTTTCTTGGGTGGTGAAAGTCAGGGTATCCTTTTTGGCTAGGCTTATATAGGCCCTAGGGCCAACAGCCTAGCACCTACCTATGAACCTATGTCATCCCTGGCAGACAGATACTGGATCCCCTTAGAATGACACCAGAAACTTAGCCAATTGTTGAAATCAGTCATTTTCTGCTTGTACTGTGGTATCATTCTGAGTAATGGTAGGATGCTGCTCAGGGCTAGGGTCATGCCTGCCTGGGCTACATAATTCGAGAGCTCCTCCACGTTTCTTTTCATGTAGTCCAGGGAGGTACATCTCAGGTCATTCACACCCACATGTACAATGACAGAGTCATATTTGTACCTGTTGTTGAGCGACCTGAGGGCATGAGTTATGTGTCACATCCTGGCACCTGACATCATCCCCTTCCAAGCTGCGTCCTGTCAGTGAACCTACATTACGTGTAACAATTTTCAGTTGATGTTTGGCAGGTTGGTTGGTTTTACATCCACATTTCGCTAAACACAGCTATCCCAGGTAACCCAGGCTGGGCAACTAGACACCGGTCTGCCAGTAGCTTATTGACCCAGCGCTGCTGGGCTTTATGGTGGGCACACAAGTGGCCAATAGGGGCACATATATCCCTTCCACAGTTAGCAAGGGTCCCTTGCGCAGCTCAGAGTATGTCGGATCCTCAACCCACGTATCACCGGTAACTACCCATGCCCATTTTTTGGCGATATTAGTCAACATGACCGAATCACCTAGAGCCATAGTTTACACTGAATGGCTAACCCTGCCATGGCATGCTGTCTGTGATCCGTATTCTCCTATCTTGAGGATACTGCACACCACAGCAGATGCCCAAAGCAGTTGGTTTGTACAACTCTTCCCCCCCATAGGGCACCATGTAGAGTCTGTGCTGCTGCCGACAGCTCCATTCATTGGTGAGTTTGAGATGGAAACACTCAACATGTTTTTCTGACATGGGAGAAACCCTACGGAGACACAGGGAGAACATGCAAAGTCCAAACAGGCATTGTTCAGAAGTCAGGATCGAACCTTGCACCTTGTGCATGGGAGGTGAAGACTTTAACCTCTAAGCCATCTGGTCATGACTAGAGTATTTGATTGTAATTTGATTGAATCAAGTAGGTCCAAGTAAGCAACATGGGCATCTTGGTTCATTGAAGGGGGCCCTATAGCAAATGATGACTTGGGGGGGGGGGGGGTACCCACAGTTAGATGAACCTGGAGTAACTCCATGGAGTTTTCCTTTCTAACCAGTCTAGAGGTATATTTATATTTGATGAAGATAGATACTTCTCCTTTAGTTCTCACATGTTCATTTTGTGATCTGAAAGTGTGGAAGGCATTGTAGCCTTGCAAGGGTGGGGTAATCTCTGCAGCCCTGAACCAATTTCTGTGATTGCGCAGATGTCCACATCCTCCAGGGAGAGGAGTGCTTTCAGAGAGTGCAGCTTAACTCATAGCTTTTTTAGCAGCATAACCTTTTATTTATTTGTGAGTGATATTTTCAAGTCGGAAATTTTGTTCTTGAGACCTTGCCTAAAACAGGCACTATGGGGGGCAAGTGTCTTAGCCAGTAACTGAAAGCCTAGCGGTGACAGGTGAAGAACATCTCTGTCAAAGCAGCATGGTCCATCAACCATGCCATCTCAGGCTGACAGGAACTGGATGCCCTTAGAATGACACCAGAAACTAAGTCAATTGTTGATATCAATCACTTTTTGTTTATAATGTGGTAACATCCTTGGTGAGGGTAGAATGCTGTTCAAGGCTGGGGACAAACCTGCCTGGGACACACATTCATAGAGCTCAATCAAGTCTCTCTTCATATAGCCCAGTGAGGTACATCTGAAGTCATTCACACCGAGATGAACTATGACAGAGTCATAACTGTACTTGTTGAGAGACTTGAGTGCATGTGTGATCTTATGGATTCTGACACCCAATAGACAGCTGACCGTAACCTTCTCCTTGTTCGGCCTGGGGAGTGTGACATCTGTGTGTCTCATAGTGAAGTCACCAACAGCTAAAAATTTTGTTTTAGATGTGTTTTGCCTCAGGAGTCTCAGTGTAGATTCATCTCTCTCAAATTGTACTTGGGTGATTTAGGAGTAGAGGGTTGTCAGTGTACATGAGGCAGTTGCTACACTGCCTTAGGATACCCATGTCAATCATGCTGGTAGGAGAAATGGTGGGAAAATGACCATCTATAATGCTAGTTAAATCCTGTTTCACAGAGGGGAAAGAAAATAGAGGGGTGTGGTATAACTGGGTACTCTGGATAGGGTTTATACTAATGAGGTGCTCTATAAAGGGTTTATACTAGTGGGGGTTCTATAAATGGTATGCGCTTATTGTAGATTGTGTGGTTTTTGGAGCTGTTTAAGGGGCAGAAGTGCAGCTAATGTGCCCTTTGATCAGCTAAACACAATTTAAGGACATCTTGGCAGGATCATGGGCAGCTGCTAAGGGAAAATTTATGTACTGAAGTTTTTATGTCTATAACTGCCACTGGTTACTCCCACTGCACAGAGGTGCACTATGCGTAAACAGATGAATACAGCAGAGCAGTGTCTGGTTGCCTAACTCTGTGGAACTGTATTAAAACACGTTCAAACCTGCGTAAACATGGGGCTTATGTAGCAACAGTGAGCAAACTGAATTAAATAATTTATCCAATAAAATAGCTCAAAACTGAACCCTGTCCCAGCAATTTTCAGTCAGGTGAGTCCTAACTGTGCTATCCTGCCACAAGGGTGCGAGGGGCTCTCCAACAAAAGATAGCCTGGTTTAGAGCTCAATTTAACAAACAGAACCAGAATCAGCAGGTCTGAATCTAGTCGATGCTACAGCAGACAAAAACTGCAAGATGTAGAAGATGTGTAGTTTAGCAATGCTTGAAGTTATCAAGTGCATGCATGGCAAGGGACACAGATATCTGTCAATCAACCCATACATGGTAGAAGGCTGCTATGGTGATGTGTGGGTTCTGCATAAGATACAATTTTCTGGGAAGACATATTGGGGCTACTACATGACATGGACTTGCTGAAAGTCTGGTGTCAGTGCTACTACATTTACTTATTTATCCCTTACTGACTGGGTTAATCCCATTATGCTAGTAGTTTCTTTCCCAGGGGAGACCAGTGGTGGAACTTATACTACTATTACACGAAATCTGGCCATGGCATCAGGGACCTTGCCCTACTTTTTTGAATAGGTGCCATGGGATCTTTTACATCCACTTGAACTATCACCAACTCAGGCAGATGGGTCCCTCAGTTTAACATCTCTTTTCAAAAGGACGGTATACTCAGGAGTGTTGTACCCCCCTCCCCATATACAGCGATGGCCTACACCTGCTGCCATTATGGCTACATTCAGATGTAGGACAAGGGACATCCACAGTCAAGGATGTTTGATTGCTGGACTGTACTTTGTTGGATTTAGTTGTTGAGGTATCATGAGCACTTATGGTTGGATAGCATCATTGACTAAAAGAAGTGGTGACCTGCCAGTGTAAACACTGTGGCACTGGCAATTTAATCCCTATGAGGTATCTGTTTCCCACAAGAAATACAGTTATTCACTTTTTCTGACATCCGGTTAAATACTGAGGCAAGAAAAAAACAAAATGTTCCCCAACGGGGTACTTAGCCAACTTTGATTCGGTCTGAAACTCCGACTTCAGAAAATTTCAGAACGCCAACCTGCACTCGCAAAACTGCTTCTGCATCGGACCATGCGGCAAAAGACTAGGATATGGCCGGTCATGCGCATTAGTACCCTGACGTCCTGACGTCAGTCTAATGCGCCTTGACCGACGTCAGCCATATACTTTGGTATTCGGGCCGACTGGACAGCGGACTACCCCAATGGTTAGGACTGCAGCAATGTGGAATGAAGAACATCTGTAGCAGTCATGGCAGTAATGGTGGTGGTCATTGCAGCAGAATGTGACAAAATGGACTATTTTCCTCAAAAGGAGGAAAAAATCACATCTCTGTTTTTTCTCAGCAATATTAGCACCTGTGAACACAATGGACATATGCAGGACTTCAAACAATGGGGATCACTGACATAGCACAGAAGTGGTTGTGGGTGATGTGATAGCACCTGCTGTACATGTTGAACAATGGCACATGTAAAAAAAAGCAGAGGCATGCCAATGCCAAAGTGCCAACACTGATGTATAGGGAAGATACTGGTTACCTTTCCTAACATTGGTGATGGATATTGGTCTTCAGACTGCAACAGTAGAGTTAAAGGGAATATATTTCCTAGAAGGTATAAGCATATACAGAGGCAGCCTGAGAAGATACTTCAGACAGCTTTGTTGCCTGAGTAATCTTTGATCACATAGCACATGCAAGTACACTCTATACACACAGGACTGCAGGCATATGATAGAAATCCTTCAGCAATAAGAATCACATCAGCAGGGAGTGTGACAAATACAGTTCAGTGTACAATGTTAGAGCACTGTGTACCTCCTGAGGGGTGTGTCATCTGAAAAGTCCATTTTCCCCATAGCTCAGGAATCCATAATCCATTGGCGTGAGATTTCTTATACAGAGTTGTGCAAAGACGCAACCTGCCTGCTTACTGCCCACTTGAGTGATAGGAATGCATATGAGGACAGCTGGCAGGAATGACAGACGTTATCTTTATGCTGTTACTGTGCACCTTCTACATGAAGTGCAGGCTGATACTGCCACATACCACAGGCATCCCTTGGCAGCTGTATCATTTATAAAAGCTGTACTTGTATGCGCATCTCACCTTTTGCACCTACATGGTGCACCAAGTACAACTGAGAGTGTGGTTTCCATATGACAGCAACTAGTCACAGTTTTACTAATGTTCACTTTGCAGTGCCCACTTAAGCTAGACTACAAAAGAGACCACCTTGTGTTGGAAGAAGTAGAAATAAATCATAATGCATCTTCACCCCCATAATGGGAAGACGGTAGTAGAACCTCAAGTGAAGGTTCCTTCCACGAAACTGATGGCCAGTGGGAGCTGGCTAATGTATTGTTCTCAGCCACTGGCATACCAAGGACAGAGAAACATTGTAGACACTGTTATAATGACTAGCAGTGACAGTACCCTGATGATCACATTGTGTAGAAGGTAAAGGTTAGGGAAGCAGAAATCATATATAGCATAAGTGCATGCTGTTTTTTTGTTCAGATGCATTTATTGCATGAAAGGATACATTATTAGACTTTTTGCTTTAATTGAGATGTTTGGACCACATACATAGGCTTTGTCAAATCTATTGGTTGGTATAACCTATGCATGGGAGATAAGGATGGCGGTGATAGTGGTGGCACTTGTTATGATATGTTTAAAGATGAATGTTTTTTCTGGGCAGTACCTATGATGGTGCTACTGTCATACTGCACCTGCAGTGTTTGTGTACCATGCCCATTTTATTTACCTGTGTGTAAATCTATGCACTGCACCACAATGGCTTTTTGGCTGGTATGGACCTTGGGTGTGCATAAACACAAGACTGTGCTTTGCACTTGGGAGTCTGGCAAGGCCGTGGTGACAAGGCTGAGGTCCCTAGAGCGTGTAGCTCGGAGGGATTGGGATTTCTTTAGGTGTAGCATGTCCAACAGCTCTAGGTTTGACATAGCTTTATATGTTAGGCAGAGATCACCTCGGAGTAGGCGATATGCTATGGAGTAAAGCTAGAGTTTTCTGAGGCGGTCAGTGTAGGGCATTTGTTTGAGGCCAGTAATCCTCTTTGTGAGGTACTTCTGTGGCCTTTCCAGCTGCTGCAGATGTCTTGTGAGTTTCATTCCAAAAGGGGCGTTGTACTCTATAATGGGTCTAATGAGTGACGAGTAGAGGGGAACAATGACCTCTTTTTTCCTGGATGAGAACCCTTTTATGATGATGTGTGCCACGTAAAAGGACTTCCTGACTACTGTGGCGATGTGGCTATCAAAAGAGAGACTACTGTCCACCTGGGTCCCAAGGTCTTATCACACATTCGGTGTTAAGTAGATTGATGCCTAAGTGGTAGTTCATGGGTACAGGGTTTTTAACTAAGGGAATGACACTGCACTTTTTGGCATTGAGCTTGAGGTCATGGCTCTGACACCAGGCATCTGTCTCAGTGAGGCCCTTCTGCAGGATGTCCACATCATTTGGGGACTTGACTATGGCTCCTAGTTTGCAGTCATCTGTGAATGTCGTTAGCCAGAGGCCTTCTGTGTTAGCCTGTACTTCAAAGAAGTAGATAAACAGGAGAGGTCCCAGGACGGAACCCTGTGGTACTCCACTTGTCACTGCTTTGAGGTCAGATTTGGAGTTTGCTACTTTTACAGTGTGGGTTCTGTCAGTGAGCCAGTTGGCAACCCATCTTGTAACGTAGGGATTTATACCTAGTTTAGTGAGTTTAGCTATAATTTCAGAATGGGGGATGGTGTCGAAAGCCTTGGCGAGGTCAGGATAGGCTGTGTGAACCACCTTACCCTCATCCACGGCTTTGGTGACTGCCTCAAAGGAGTCGATCAGGTTCAGGAGGCATGATCTGCCTTTCGTAGGATCCAGAGTTTGGAGGTTACCAATGTCTTTGTTTATGAGTTCCATGATGATACGTTCCATGGCCTTGCAGACCAGGCTAGTCAGGCTAATAGGTCAATAGTTCCCGGGATCAGTGGTGGCTCACCCTTTGTGGAGTGGGATAACTGTTGCTTTGCGCCATTCAGTGGGCACAAAGCCTGATGCGAGGCTATTATTGAACATGGTGCTTAAGTGGGGAGCCACTTCATTCTGAAGTTCGTGTAAAACACAACCTGGGATGTTGTCCGGTCCATGTACGCTGTGTTTTTGGCTTTAGAATGTGCAGCTTTTACCTGCGTAGTTGTGATTACAGGGACTCTGCATTCTTCCTGTATAGATATGGGCCCATTAGGGGGTGAGAGGGGGGTAAAGTTAGCACTGAAACAATCTGCCAGGATGTTGGCAATATCAGTTGGTTCTGTAATTTTCGTGGTGCCTTTGTGCTGTAACTCAGAGCAGATATGGATGTTGCCATCTAGATTCTTGACATAGCTATAGAATGTTTTGTGGTTGTCCTTGGATTTAGTGACAATTTTGTTTTCGTAGCTAGCTTTGTAGGATCTTATAAGCGATCTCAGCTTCTTACTGAGGCTGACCAGGGAGCTCCTCCACTCATGGGATTTTACTCTCTTTTGCAACAGTTTCTTCCTTCTGTTGTACAGTTTGTTTATGGCAGGGGACCGCCAGATTGGCTTCATTTTTTTTTGGAGGATAGCGTCTTGGTTCTGTTTGGGATAGCACAATCCATGTACTCGTGTAAGTGCTTATAGAGTGCATTTGTGTAGGATTCAGCAGTTGTAACTGTATTGTCCATCTGCATGGGTGTCATGAAGTTCACCACTTCTGTCTTAAGAAGCATGAAGTTGGCTTTGGAGAATTTTTTTACTGTGGTTTCCTTAATGGGGGGGTGGGGGCAGGATGTGGATATCAAGGGTGATAAGCTTATGGTCGGATCGGACCAACGAGGAGTTGACTTCAGGTGTGGAACACCAGTCACTCATGCTGGTAATGACTAGGTCTAGGATACTGTTGCCCCTGGTGGGGGTGTGGCTAAGTTGATCTAGGGCATTGGAGTTTATGAATTCCAGAAAGCGCTGAGCTAAGGAGTTAGTACACGAGTATTTTTCCCAGTTAATGGTGGGGTAGTTGAAGTTGCCCATTATTAGGGTGTTTGGCTGAACCCTAATATTCTCCAGTACATCAAGAAAAGAGGAGTGGGAATCCTGGGGCATGGTGGGGGATCTGTAGCAAGCTACAATTTGGATTGCAGTTTTGCCCAAAGTTAGTTGCACTTGGATAACCTCGGATGCATTATGCTGATCAACTAGCCTGGAGGTGTGGATATCCTTAATGAATACGGACACACCTCCACCTCTGGTGTTCCGGTCCAGGTTACATGGCCGAAAAGTGTGGTATGAATTATAGCCTGGTAGTGCAGGGGTGCTCTCTGGAGCCTTGAACCAGGCCTCAGTCACTCCACAGATATCGATGTTCTCCATTTTAAGTAGTGCCTCGAGTGAGTGCATTTTAAGATTTAGACTTCTAGCATTGAGTAGCATTACCCTTAGTTTTTGCTTGCCTGTTCCCGTTATGGTGGTGAATTTGTTATTTGAACCCTGCCTAAAAAAGGCACTATAGGGGCAGCAAGAGCCTTAGCCAGTATCCGGAATCCCAGGGGCGACAGGTGCAGGCCATATGTGGCAAAGCATCGTGGTCTGTCAACCATGTCATCCCAAGCAGACAGATACTGGATCCCCTTAGAATGACACCAGAAGCTTAGCCAATTGTTGAAGTCAATAATTTTGTCCTTGTACTGCGGTGGTATTCTGGGCGATGGCAGAATGCTACTCAGGGCTAGGGTCACACCTGCCTGGGTTACAAGATCGGAGAGCTCTTCCATGTCTCTTTTCATGTAGTCCAGGGAGGTACATCTCAGGTCATTCACACTAACATGGACAATGACAGAGTCGTACTTGTACTTGTTGTGGAGTGACCGGAGTGATTGGGTTATGTGGCGGATCCTGGCACCCGACAGGCAGCTGACAGTAACCTCCTCCTTGTTTAGCCTGGTGAGTGGGACATCAGTGTGCCTGACTATAGAGTCACCTATGACTACTGTGTTGGGTACGTTGTTTTGCCTTATTGGCTGTGGTTGAGTGGCACACTGAGTCTGTGGGCTATGTGTCATTTGGGTTGTGTTGGGGGATGGAGGTTACTTGAGTTTCTGCTTTGGAGGTCTCTGCTGCTTAGACAGATTATTATTGAGAGCCTCCGCGAATGTTTTTGTGCTACTGTGTGTGAATTTTGGTGGTGTAGATTTAGTGAGACTATGTGATGAGTGTGGTGTGGTGCAAACGTTTACCTTCTCCTCATGACTGTCCATGATGCTAGTCTGGACATTTAAGTAAAAAAGAACTTCAATGAGCAGTTAGTTAAGTAAATGGACATTGTCCCAGACCAGATTATAAAAAGAAACCAATGTACTTGTTCTCTTGAGCAGTAAATACAAACAGCTACAAACTATGTTTGTTTATTTATTTAATTACTGGAAAGTAACTGGGTGGGTTCCCATATTCATTGGAGGTCTGGGGAGAAAAGGTTCAAAGACAATTAGCATATTACAGAGCAACAATGAACATTTTCGCATACAAGAAAGCATACAGAATAACAGCATCATTTTTACATATATTAGATGAAACATATTTGCACATTAATTACAGACATTAGATATTACTAAGAAAACTATATACATGAGACAAGTGGTCTTTACAGTTATATGATTCAGATCAGTATGACTCTGCTTGATAGTTAAATATTTTTTATTATAATGTACCTAGTATACATATCTTATAGTACAGGGTTGAGAGAGGAGGGGAATTACAGGAGTGGGAAAGTAGGAGATAAAAATTTGTGTTTATTAGTAAAGTGTGGCGTATGGATAGGGAAGAAGCAAAAGGGAGAGAGAAAAGTTAGGGGACTGTGTAGTGATAACAGTAGTGTAAGGTATGGGTAAAACAGGCAAGAAATTTTCAATAGATTAAAATAAAACAGCAAGAAAATAGCAGATAATTGTGGCACAAATGCTGTTACAGTTACAAATTAAGGAGCTATTTAATTAACCTGTTGTAGAACATTAGCCAGCTTTTTTAAGATAGTTGCAGAAAATAGTGAAAAAGTACACATCTGTGTCTGCATGCCAAGTGAAAGAATAAACCATTTAGATAGAATGAAAACACAATGGTAGGCCTTATAAGGGTAATCTCCCAGTGAAGTACCTCGCAGGATGCGCAGTAGCAAAGCCCGCCCCGGACACGCCTCCTAGACTCACAATGTCATGTAATTGTCGAAAAACAATAGCAAAGCCCGCCTCCTAGTAACCCTGACAGCTGTCTGCTGTCACATTTATTTCGAACGCTGCAGAATGGAACGATTCAACTGTATTTGAAATAAACGCAGTTTAACGTAATTGTTGAAAAAAACATTCCTTTGTATTTGAAATAGTTTGTTTAACGCAGTTTATTTAACGTAATTGTTGTAATTGTCTGTAAATCAATCAACAGCATTTGTTCAGTTATGTCTGTAAAATATACAGTTGGAACAGAGAAGTCATAGACGCTCTATCTACATTTTGAGAGGTATCCTGTTTCCTGGATCACTTCACTTACAAATTATTCAGAGCTTCACACTTTGATTACTTCTGGGGGAACCCAATATATACAATTCTGTTAATCGTCTTCATACGTTAATAGCATACAATACATAGCTCTGAAAAGGGGAAGCCCAGTTATGTCCATGACAAGTACTTAGTAATGCAAATATTCTACTAGCAAGCAAACGTTGGCTTTTAAGCTATTTCATTCATGGCTTGTAGCTTTGACGTGCCTTTAGAGGAAAGAGTTGAGAGTATGAGTGTGGCTCTTTACATGTCAGTTTAAAGTTATTAACCACGTTATTTGTGTTTAATTTAGCACCCTCTTGTGTTTGTACATCTTTTATTACAGTGCGGACTGTGCTTGTGTATCTATAACTAGACTAGATCTTTAGGTCGCGTTTGAGAGTATTGTCTCACAGGCATACAGAAAAATGACATAACTAGACTAGATCTTTAGGTCTGAGAGTATGAGTGTGGCTCTTTACATGTCAGTTTAAAGTTATTAACCACGTTATTTGTGTTTAATTTAGCACCCTCTTGTGTTTGTACTTGCGGACTGTGCTTGTGTGTCTATAACTGGACTAGATCTTTAGGTTGCGTTTGCAAGTATTGTCTCACAGGCATACAGAAAAATGACATAACTAGACTAGATGTTTAGGTCTCAGCTCCGCGCTCACTGTCACTCAAATGTGCCAAATCAATTTGGACACGCCCAAAGCTGCGTAGTACCGCCCGCGAGGTACTTCACTGGGAGATTACCCTTATAAGTACTACTTCTCTACATTTCGAAGAGAAGTGATAAAACGTTCCTGTCAGTATGGGCTGTAAATAAAAGGAGCACACACAGGAAACTTAGGATTTCCTAAAGTGCAATTTACCCATCCCCAAAGGTAATGAAACCTGAGCACCAAGACCAAGAGCTACCTGAATGTAAACATTAAGATCACATGACTTGACAGTTAAACCAAAACAAAGCCAGTAGCAGATAACCTTGACACTCTCCCTTTAACCAAGTGTTCTGTGACCTGTAAGGTAGAAGAAACCAGGTGCCATTTGACCCCACGGGTCTGGCAATTGACAGCTTTGAAAGCCAGGATTGAAGAAGCATATACCTTCTTTCCATATCTATCAAATGTTACTCATTAGTAATATTAATATAATAGTAATAATTAATAGTAATATTAGAATTAGTAATACTAATGTAGTTACTGATGTAAACAGCTTTTCACTTGTACTCAGCATTTAAACTGCATTTACTTCACTTGGAAGAGCTTTGTATGCTGTTGCAACTTATTTGTGGGACTTTGGTAAAAAGAAGTTGTCTCTTACCATAATGTTCCATCTATGTTGTAGATCTTCATTCATTCATCACTGATAGGACTTCGGTTCCGTCCTCGAACTAACATGGACGGTACCAAGCTCGCGCCAGCCAAAAGCTCTCAGCTAAGTCCTACCCACAATGCCCCTCTCATACTCTTTTCAGATAGAGTTTGCCCACACTTATAGTATAGAAAGATTAATGGAGATAAAAGGAGGCTCTGTCTGAGAGGATACCCTAACTAATAAGGGGATCCTGAAGTCCACCAGGAGTTCAGGCAGGGGGAAGGAGGGCGGGAAGTAATGAATGAATGAAGATCTACAACACAGATGGAACATTATGGTATAACATAACTTCGTTATCTGATGTAAATCTTCATTCATTCCTTACGGATAGGACCGAATCCTCAGCTACTTGAGTCCTGGGTGGCCCTAAGGAAGGGCATTCCTGAGCACCACAGAACCTAAAGATGCTCTTCCCCTGCAGGCCAAATCCAATTTATAATTAGTGATAAAGGTATGAGGTCTTGCCCAAGTGGCTGCTGTGCAGATATAATCCATACAGGCTGTGGAATGAAAGGCCACTGAGGTAGCTATCGATCTAGTAGAGTGAGCATTTATTTTGGAAGGCAAGGACACTGTTTTGATGGTAGATGAAAGTAATGGCGTTTCTGAGCCAAGAAGATACCAAGTCATTTTGGATACAGGCTTACCCATTCTGGGTCCTGTGAAAGCTACAAACAATTGATCCGTTTTTCTGAAAGATTTAGTTCTGTCCAAGTAGAAACAAAGTTGCCTATGAACATCAAGGGTATGCAGAAGGTATTCCCCGCTATTTGAATAGTGGGAAAAGAAAACCGTTAGGTCAATAGACTGGTTGAAGGAGAAACCAGAAATGACCTTGGGCAAAAAGGAGAGGTTAGTACGTGGAGAAACTCTTTCCCTGTGGAAAATCAAGTATGGTCTCTTGACACTCAAGGCCTGCAACTCAGATACTCTTCTCGCTGAGGTAAGGGCTACAAGAAGCAGAGTTTTCCAAGACAAAAAATTCATATCACAGGAGTTAGAAAGCTGAAAAGGAGGACTTGTTAACAACTTAAGCACCAAAGTCAAGTCCCATGGCTCTACGGGAGGCTTGACAAGAGGTTTAATATACAATATTCCTTTCATGAAGGTTTTGCACAGTCGGTGTGACATAACAGATGAATTGTCGATTCCATTGTGAAAATTTGCAATAGCTGCTAAATGTACTGTAATCATCGATCCTGAAGCTCCTGTATGCAACAGGGTAGACAGATATTGTAGGATCTTCAGAAAAGGCATAGAAAAGGGGTCCATGTTTTGTTCTTTGGTCCATCTAGAGAACCTAGTCCACTTACTGAAATAAATTTTTCTGGTGGATGGTTTGTGTAAAGCCAGAAGGATCTCGCGAACAGGGGATGAAATATCAGGTAGCCTGGCAATCATCGGAAGTGGAGAAACCAAGCTGTGAGCTTGAGGCTGTGGAGATTGGGTGAATCAGTCCCTGACGAGACAGCAGTCCTTGAGATTGATCCAGGATCCACAGGCTGTGAATCAGGTGAGGCCATAGAAATGTGGAAAATAATACATACACATACTTGATCTCAAACCCTATAAAGGAATTCAATCTAATTTTGCCAGAACTATTGGAAAGAGGTGAGCGCCTGGGGTTTTTTACAGCAATGGATGTTAGAAAGTTACACATTAAAAATTCTAAAAATGCCAGGTTCTTCATTATTCCAAAATTGCACAAAAATTTGTGGAACCCACCAGGACGTCCTATTGTATCTGGTAGGGGCGCCTATTTACAAAATATAGGGATCTTTTTGGATTCAGTGTTAAAAGGTTATCTATCCAGGGTTCCTGCTCATGTGAAAATCACCAGGGAGGTTAGTTTGGATGTAGGGGGAACTGGTTGGGAGCACGATTTTTATTGGGCTAGTGTAGATGTTAAATCATTGTACACCAACATCAATAAAGTATGGGGGCTTGAAGCTGTTGGCAAAATGTTGGGGGAAGGACCACGAACTTGCTATGTTATCAGTCTTTTGGAATTTTGTTTAACACACAATTGTTTTGAGTTTGAGGGTAAATATTTCTTGCAAAAAGAGGGCACAGCAATGGGGGCCCCATATGCTCCCTCTTACGCAATTTTATTTATGGCCCATTTTGAAAATTTATTTATTTATCCAAAGAACTTTTTCCAGAATAAAGTCGTTAAATACAAAAGATTTATCGATGACCTCTTGTTTTTATGCAGGGGGGACCCGTGTGATTTTTGAGGAATTTATTCTTGAAGTGAAAGATAATCCGTGTGGCCTGGATTTTACTTATAATATAGGCAGGCATAGGATTCAGTTTTTGGATATAGAATTTTATGTAGGATCTGATAATAAAGTGCAATACAAGCCTTTTCATAAGGTTACAGCAGCTAATAATTTTTTGCATGCATCTAGCATGCATAGTGTTCATCTCAAAAATTCCCTACTATTAGGAGAGTTTAAGCAAATTGCGACAAATACCTTGGAAATGGACAGGATGAGCATTGAATTTAATAAAATTGAGGCAAAACTTAATGCAAGAGGTTATTCCAAGAGTATAATAAAGGAAGCTAGAGAACACGTTGAACATGAATTAGGAATGAGGGGATCAAACAGAAAAAGGCTTGCACATAAATCAACTTATTTGGAGGAAACTAGGGACCAGTCCTTGCGTATTAGAGGGGATGCACACGAGGACAGTATATTTTTCGTTAATAAATTTTCAGATTTTTCTAGTATTTAAGAAAAGTAGTGTTGTCACTGTGGCCTATCATTGTTGGAGATGATAAGGTAGGAAAATTGTTTCCTAATACAGTAACGTTTTCCTATGGTAAATTTCAAAACTTGAAGGAGATATTAAATACTAGAAGCAAGGTAACAAGGAACAGAAAGGTAGGGACTTACCAGTGTGGGAGATGTAAGGTATGTGCTAGAGTCAGAAATTTAGATGGAACAAGAATTAATAATGTGAGATAGAATGCTTTGGAATTCTTTAATTGTAATTCTTCTGGGGTGGTTTATATCATAGGGTGCAATTGTGCAACCCAGAAATGGTATATTGGACAAACTAAAAGGAGAGTCAAGCTTAGAATTCTCGAGCATTTGGAAGACATCAGAAATAGGAGGTCTGAAAGTCCGGTGGCCAGTCATTTTTGTGAACAGCATGGGGGATCTTCTGATGGGTTAGTTTTTTGTGTTTTAGGTAAACCAAATGATGTGGGTGATAATAATTTAGGTTTCCACAATAGGTTGTTGGAAATGAAACCTAGATTTATTATAAATTATAACGCTCTATTTCCAAATGGGATGAATTTAGAAATATAAAATTACAAAATTATAAAATTATAAATTTTGTATAACAATAGTATTTTATTTATGAAACATTCTATTTAAGAAATGGTTTATTTAGGATATGTTTAATAATGTATGTTGCTTAAAAAAAGTTTTTATGGAAAGCATTTGTGGCTTTAAGAAATTAAATATTTAATTGTTTTATTGAAACAAATTATTCATGCAAATGTTTTGGGATGATTTAGAAGTGACTGTATTGTGTATTAGATCTATTCCATGAGAAGGCGAAGGCCGAGGTACCAGAATTGATTAAACAAATTCACTTATCACAGTCTGGCTGTTACTTTGTTCAGCGACGTTGTTGTTTTGGAATATATTTTGTTTTTTTGAGTGTTTAACATAGAAATGGGAACCAGGCTTGACCAGGCCAATAAAGGCCACTGAGGATCACTTTGCTTCTTAACTTTTGAGCTTTCTGTAAAAATTTTGGAATGAGGGGAAACAGGGGAAAGGCATACAGTAGACAGGGGGCCAATCGTGCATCACAGCATTCCTCAGTGACTCTCCCCGAGTGGGGATCAGGGCAAAGTAGCTTCTGCATTTGTTGTTTAGGGGTGAAGCAAACAGGTCGCAGCAAGGCCTGCCCCAGCGGCGGAAGATTTGAGATATTATCGGATCGAGGGACCACTCATGAGGTATAAAAATGTAACTGCTCAAATTGTCTGCAATAAAACTGGAGCTCCCGGGAATGTGCGTTGCTATGAGAAAGTGGTTGGAAGCCATCGCCCAATGCTATATTTTCATGGCTTCCCAATATAGGGGGTTAAGACCTGGTTCCACCTTGTTTGTTGATGTACCAGATGACTGACATGTTGTCCAATTGAATTGCAATGGTCCCGGGATATGGGGAACGCTTGCAACGCTAAAAGAAATGCCCTCAATTTCAGGACATTTATGTGCAAATTGACCACTATGGGGGACCAGGTGCCTTGGACTGTCTTTCCCTGGAAAAGCCCCCCCCCCACCCTAACAGGGATGCATCTGTGGTCACCGTGGCCATGGGCTGGGGGAGAGAGAATGGTCGACACCAAAGATTTGTTTCTGGTTTCATCCACCATAGCATTTCTTTCTTGCAAAGGTTTGCAAGGTGTATCATGTGGTCGAGTGGGTGGGTTAAGATAGACCATTGTGATGAAAGGAGCCACTGTAATAGTCTCATGTGCAACCTCGCCAGTGGTACTAGGGTAATGGTGGCTGCCTTACAGCCTAATAGTTTTAGTACAATGCATGCTGGTACAAATGTCTGTGGAAGGACTTGAATCTGGTTTCTTATTTTTGAAAGCCTGAGAGGAGGAAGGAAAGCTTGACCGGACACTGTGTCAAAGATCACTGTGATGAATTCTAATGTTCTAGTTGGAGACAGGTTTGATTTTTCCATAGTGATTGTGATACCTAGGCAAAGAGCAAGGCCATGAGTGTGAGAGAGACTGAGAATGAGAAGGTTTGTAGTCGTGGCAATGAGGAGTCAATCATCTAGATATGGAAACACCTGGAATCCTTGTAGTCAGAGATGAGCTACTACTACTGCAATACAATTGGTAAACACTCTGGAGGCTGTCGAGAGACCAGAGGACAGTACCCTGAACTGGCAGTGATTGCCTCCCAGCCGAAAGCGAAGAAATCTCCAGGAGCGTATGTCCATCTTTAAGAGGAAATATGCGCCCTGGAGATCTATAGAGCACATCCAGTTGTCCTTCGCCAGAAAGGAGAGACTGGACTGCACACATGATCATCCAGAATTTTTGAGGTTTGATGAATTTGTTTAGTAGGCTGAGATCTAGGATTTGTCTCCAGTCTCCTGTCTTTTTTGGCACTAAAAAGAATCTTGAATAAAACCCGGATCCTATTTGGTCTGGTGGGACTTGGCTGGATGACTCTTTCTTAGCAGCTTTTCGATTTCTAAGGCTGAAGCCTCCTTCTGACTGAGTGGAACATCGAGGATTTGTTTTACGGGTGTGGGAGTGAGATTAATAGCCCCTGGATAGTATTCTCTGCACCCACGCATTCGTTATGAGTTGCCAGGCTTGTAGGTGCAGAGAGAATCATCCCCCGACTGCTTCCAGAGGAAAGCAATCGGGCCGTTGCTCAGGAGCGCTGGAAGGGTCGGACAGAGAAAGAATCCATAGCCCCGTGGTTGCACGGACCCCCTCTGCCCCAAAAGGGATGTCTTCCGGATGAGTTGCCCCCTCTGCCTCAGAGGGATTGCTCGTCATGAGTGTCACAAAAAGATCCTTCGGACTTCATGAACCACAAATTTTCCTCCCCTCTGATTCTTGGAGTAGGATCTCTGGGGTAGGGGTGGAAAAACGTATGCCACAGCAGACAAGGTCTTTCATCTTTCTCACTATGTGATAGTGTGTTTCTTACTTTGGGACCAAAGAGGGAAGATTCATCAACAGGTGCATTAATAAAGGAAGATCTGAAATGGTCCGCGAAGTCACACAAACTCATCCAAGCATGCAGTCTCATGACTATGTAAGATGCGGCTGCTCGAGTTGCCCCCCCAGTAGTGTGAGAAATCAAGCGCTTCGAGGAGTTAGAGATGGATTCTAGGGTAGCTAGCTGGGAGGGAACAGTATCATGCACTTCCTCAGGCAGTACCCCTGACAAAGAGGCAGACATTTCTGAGATTAGGTCTCTTTGGAGGTGAGTAAAGTGTGCCAGGTAATTCAGTGACCGAATAGCAAAGGTCGCCGAAGTGTAGGTCTGCTTTCCCAGTCTGTCCATAGCCAGAGACTCCGTTCGGGCGACGAACAGTGGAACTATCTTCTGACAGTTCCCTCTTGGTGGCCGCCGCCACGACCATGGAATCTACTACCAGCTGTTCGGACCAGTTGGTTTGGTTTTCAGGTGTGGACAAAATTTTATCTGGCCTCCGAGGGACAGGTTCTATGTTGTCCGGTTCCTTCCAAGGCACACTGCACAATAAGCCTAATGAGGTCATCTGCAGGTGGGGTCACCCAGGAAGTAGATGGTAGAGCACGGAAAGCCTGCAAGAACACAGATTCCTCCAAAGGGTTGGAGGACTTCCAGTCTCCCCTCTGCTTGAGGATCTTGAGAATGTCTCCAAATGAGACGTCTTCCAGGGGAGACCGTGGGAAACCTTCTCCCTCATCGCAATCGGTGTCTTTGGTGATGGACTCCTCAGGGGAATCAAGATGCTTCCTCTTGCAAAGTTTCTTCCAGTGTGGCTCCCTAGTGGGGTCTTCTGAGGACTCTGGAGAAGGGGTTCCCTTCAAGGGAAGGTCTTGCGGCTCCCGTCCTCGAGATCCCAGAGTAGAAGGTTGAGACAGCTGCATGCTAGAGGAGAGTTCTGGTTCCAATGCCAATGGTGCCAACTACGAGCTTATTGGAGTGAGGACCATCTCCATAACCTGGAAAGCAGGCCTGCCCGAGGAGGGATGGGGGCCCGGAACAGAGAAGGATGACCTCGGAACCGGGGTCACACTCCACCCTGAGGAGCCCGCCTCCAGGTGAGGAGCTCCGAGAGGACTGGTAGCTGCCAGGAGAGCAGTGACCATATACGGCACCACAAAAAAAACTGTGCCAAACTAGGTGTCACAGTGCTGACACCCCAAACACTGCTCCAAGGGTGCACCAGTTCCAAAGGAACCGTGGCACCAAGAGTTATCGGTGCCGAAAGGGAAGCCTCCACTGTCGGAGCAGAGACAGAATGCACCAGGATGGACATCAGTACCGAAGTCTCCAAAACCTGGGAGGAGGTCGGAGGAGGATAGACAGGTGAATAAGCCGTGAGAGCTTCCGTTCCAAGGGGGAGGGAAGACATAGTCAGGGTCGGTAATCCTCTATCTGCCAAAAGCTGGTCCACAACCCTCACTACATTTTGTTCTGAAAGACTCCTGGTGGATCTGAAGGAACCTGCTGATGGAGATTCCGGTCTCTCAATAAATGGACTGAACTGTTATCCCAAAAATGGGTCATAAGAAGGCGAGTACCTGGTTCTGGCAAGGTGCTCTATCTTTGGAACCGCCGGTGTCATGATAGGTGGAGCCGTTTAAGACACTGGTACCGTAGCCAGGGATGGTGCCGATGCTGGTACAGTGGTAGGAGCCTGTGTCATAATCAAGGTCAGCACTGAGGGAGAAGACAGGGACCCTGGTGCTGAAGCTGTCTGCACTGATGGTGCGGGAAAAGTCTGGTGTTGTCTCGGTTCCGAAGAGAACAGAGATGTCAGAACTGAGTGACTCCATTTCTCTTTATGTTTTTTCACATCCTTATGCTTAGGAGGTGGTGAGACCTCCGTCCCAGAAAGAGCCTCTGAGAAGAGTGTTTTCAGCATACCCTTCAGAATAAGCTTGTTCTTACATTCAAGCCAACGTACGGTTGCTGAAGCTAGAACAAATATCACAAGATACACTGATGTGGTTAATGCCCAAACAATAAACACACCGGGCGTGACCGTCTGAGTTGGGCATCTTACACCCGCACTTATCACACTGCTTGAACCCAAGCTTAGCCTTATCTGACATAACGACAAAAACAACACACTAGTCCTATAATCCAACAACAAAAACTCTAACTACCAAAACAACAGCAATAAGTTATAGGGATAGTGATTTATTTTTTCTTTTTATTTTTTTATATACAAATAGCTAGGAAGGGATACCAGCAATGGTACTAAGAAATGCCAAAAGGTAAAGGAAGGGCCTACCAAAGTAGGGAAGAGGGAGTAGTACCAATGATGGTACAAAAGAGCTACCAAGGTAGTGGGTAGGGTTTAGTCAGGAAAAATAGGGTTTATGAAACAAGATATAACCTTAGAAGAAAAAACTAAGTGAAGGTAAATAGTCGATAAAACTACAAAAAAACACAAAAAAAGCTACACTTAGCTTGAGAAAAAGGCTTAACACGTCTGACGAGGAACTCGGCAAATGAGATCTGGAGAGACTGAGAGGGGCATTGTGGGTAGGACTTAGCTGAGAGTTTTTGGCTGGC
Organism: Protopterus annectens; assembly: GCF_019279795.1. Taxonomy (NCBI): domain Eukaryota; kingdom Metazoa; phylum Chordata; order Ceratodontiformes; family Protopteridae; genus Protopterus; species Protopterus annectens. The sequence goes on from NC_056725.1 coordinate 1,434,374,844, forward strand.
ACGAGCTTGGTACCGTCTGTGTCGGTTCCGAGGACGGAACCCAAGTTCTATCAGTAAGGAATGAATGAAGATTTACAACATCAGATGCACCTTTTCAAATATTTGCAAAGTCATGGCTTTGCTGAGTTATGGTCTTCATGCCACGCAAATGAAAGGCTGTACATAAACTAATACAGATTATTTTTTTTTCTGCTTTTGGATACATTTCTACTTAAGCAGCAATTGCTCTATTGTACACTTATACCATATATCTGTAGATTGCAATTTGAATTTCTTTAGCAGTCTTAACTGGTGACAGTTGGTTTGTAGAATCTAGGTATTGCATTATTGGGCATTTAACTTGTACAGTGACTGTTATGGCATAACCACTATGTCAAATACTTTTAGTAGCAGTTTTATAAATGTGACGTATAGCTCAATTTGTTTAGTTCTAAGTTCTGTTGCTGTGAGACTGCCAACTGTTTTAACTGCTTAACCTGGCTTGTAGAATTCAAGAGTTAAAGTACAGAACTTCTGTTTAGCTATATTCTCATATCTCAGTTAGTTTGATTATTTCAACTACAAAATGGTACATGTTTACTACATGAACTACAGCAGACATTGTTATTGTCAGTTGTTTTACACTTAGACATCATGGTTAATAGCTTTACCATTGTTTATGTGAAAGTGTTATAGCAGAAGTAAGTTACTGAACTTTTGTCTCACATTGTTACTGCTCTAATCTGTAAAGTTAATATCATATGTACTTTATTTCTGTATTTTTCATATTTTACCTCCACTAACTTCTCTCTAGCGGTTATCAGTAGTTGCGTGTATAGTACCTCTGTTGTTGTTTTCCCTAGCTTTTATATTTAACACACACTTCTCCTCCAGTTTTCCCTAGGTTTTAAAAGCAAAGTGTCTTCCCTCAAGACTAAGTCTACCTTTACTGATACTGCTCAAACTCCTGAAATTATGTCTGTGCTCTACTGTATAGCCAGTTTACACTAAAAGTATGTTCTAAGCTCATACCACAAATTAGTCTTACTTTGTCTACTGTACAGGATACCTGCGCATACCACTGAGACCCCCCCATACTCACCTGTTTACAAACCTTGCCTCTTTCTCTCTTTGCCATCTATAAGTTTAGTCACTATGCTAGTGTCAAACTCTCTCTTAGTTAGCTATACTCTTTTTGTTTGTGGTTACCTTTTAACTGTTTTTATCTTACTGCAAATACCTGCGTATACCTCACTATAACACCTCTTCCTTCTTTATCTACACCTCCCCACCTCTTCTACTTCCCTGCTGACTCTCACTGTGTGCTTCTTACTGTTTCCCTCCAGGCCTGCTGATTGTTTCTTATGGTAATTGCAGTTTTCTGGCCCATCCCGCTACGCTCGGGCTTACTTCACTCCCCTCCCACCCACATCCCCCCCATATCATTTCCTTTACAGCTAACCACCTAATCCCTTCCACCCCTAACTCCACCCATTCCACTCTGCTAAAACATTCTTAACACCTTACCCACCCCCCTTACTTATCATGGTACTTACGTATTATCGCAACCACATTTCCAGGCGGAAAAACGGCTTTTTTCCAAGCCGTACTCCTGCCGGAAAATGTAGTCCAGAAAGTATATCCAAGAAAAGTACAAATGTAGAAAGATGTGGTATAAAAGTCTGCTGAAAGAATTTGCAGCATGTCTGATAGTCTTGTATCTTTACATCACATTACTGCTTTTCTGAACCCGTGTTCAGCAGAAACGGACAAACTTTGCTTGTAATTAACATAACTTGTCCTGAGTGTACTGACATGTCTGGAATTATTGTAAGGGCCAAAAGTATTTCCAAATCACTGCGGCTACACAGTTTCTGTGAAAAACGCTATGTGACACTGCATTATAACTCTGACAGAAGTGGCCATGGGCAAGCATGTAATGCAAACTGTTTATATACTGCAGTAGCGCCGTATCAGAAAAAAAAAGATAGAATTTCTGAAAACGTTGACTGCCGCTAAAATGGGTCTGCTGCTGTTTCGGGAAACCAAAAAATCCACATTTTATGTACATAACTCTGCATCATACTTTTGACTGTTAAAACAGTTAACAACACATTGTGCAAGTATACATACATGCGTTAAAACCATTTTCAAACAGTGAAGTGCATTCATGACATTAAAAGTTGAGTTGTGTAAACCCCAAACAAACCTATAATGTTGTCAGTGTTTCAGATGTCCAAAACTATAATCCACTGCTTTAAAGGGGCAAAGCTGGACTCTTTATGGAAATGCTACATTTTGCCGGACAGCCCCTTTGTTTTCAGCACAAGTAAGGCTTGGAAAACAGCCGTTTTTCCGGATGGAAATGTGGTTGCGATAATACGCAAGTACCCTTATCACTTCATAGTTTAGACTGCTGAAATCCTCCTTCCTACATATCTCCCTACTCCCCTTACAGGTTGTTTCACTTAGATTTTACTTCAACTCTCTAACAGGTCCAACAAGTTACTTTTTCTAGTCCATTACCCACAACTCACTCCATCCCAATCCTACTTCCCCACCTTAGGCCATGGCTATTGCAACCCTCTCCATTTTTCTCTTGCCTCCATTACTTCTTCTCATTCTTACATCTTATACTACTCCATTACCACTTGTCCAGAAATCCCACTAATCCCCATACTAACTGCTTCTCATCTCTGCAGTACTCTATTACAATCTCCTCCTCTATCTTTTCCATGAACATCCTTCTGCCTAAAATCAAACTCCCCCCCCCCCACCACTCTCTAGCATCTAAAACCAAGACTAAGTACTTGACTTACAAACCACTTAAATTCAAACTTTAACACCTTCATGTAGCTCTGCTTCTATCAGGAGCCATACATCCAAATCCTGGCCTCATCCATCACCCCACTACGCATAACTCTATCTCTCCCTACTTAATAAACTCATCCTCTCCAAACAAACATATTTCCTTTTACTCTATGAACACCCGTAGTATTCTAAACAAAGTTAGCGAAATACATGCCTGGACAGCTTTCCACACCCCTGATGTCATCACTCTAACAGATTTTGTTAAAACCCCAAACCTATGATAAAGACATTCTCCCCCCTAGTTATAACATACTCCGCATAGATTGCCAAAACAAAAAAGGGGGTGGTGTAGCCATAATCTACTCCAACCACCTCACCATTACAAGTATTATGAAACCTATCCCATCCTTTTCTCCTGCGGAACTACTTACAGCTAACCTTAAAATCAATGACCAGACCACTGTCACAATAGCAGCCATCTATATTCCTCTAGGACACAACATTCCTCTGCTCAAAAATATTCTTTCATACTTTTCTCAACACATCCTCAATGAAACTATCCTACTTGGGGATGCCAACATTAACTGGTTAGCTCTCAGTAATCCAAACTCTAATACTCATATTAATTTATATGGCTTTACACAGCTAATCTCCCAACCTACTCAAACTCTCACACATCTAGTACTCTTACTGACTGGGTACTTGTATCTAATCTTTCCAAATATTATAACCTTGAAACCCTACCAAACACCCTGAGCGATCACTACCCACTTCCTCAAAACCACCTAGATTTATCACTTGTCGCAAACTCTCTAACTTCCATCCAGAAACCTTTAATGTCGTCCTCCTCTAAAGTAAACTGGAAATTCCTTACCCAACTCCCACTAGAAGAAGCAGTTCTAGCTTTCAACTCCACCTTCCTTAGCATCTTAGACTCACTTGCTCCCCCTCGCAAAGTCTGAATTAAGTCCACCATATCTCTGTGGCTTTCAAAAACCACTAGTACCCTTTCAACTAGAGACAAATTATGGAAAAAATGGTTGCAAACTAAGCTCCCTGCAAACCTGCAAAAATATAAAGAACTCAGAAATCTGACAAAAAAAAACACACAGATAAAAAGGACTTCTATAACAAACCTCCCACAGCCCTTAAATCTAATCCTAAAAAATTATGTAAATCTATTAACCAAATATTACATCCCAGTAATCACAGCTCCCCCAATCCATGCCCAGACAAGACATCTGAAGAAACTGCCACTATCTTCAATACCTATTTTATCGATTCAATATCTAAGCTACTGAACCCTAACCCAAACTCCTCTAAAACTAACATCTCCAACTTTTCTGAACATACTCCTAATACTATCTCCTCAAATACCTTCTCTCTCAAACCTGCACATACTAGCTACATCAAAACTCTACTCTCTAAATTAAAATAATGCTCAGCACCAGCTGACAAAATTCTTTCCACTTTTCTTCTACTAGCAGCTGACTCTTGCTCTCCCTGTATCTATCCTAATTAATCACTATCTCTGAATCTAAAGTCCCTTCCATTTGGAAACAATGCTACCACTCTACCTATACACAAAGGAGGTAACTCCTCTGATATCTCCAACTTTAGACCTATCACTATCCTCTTCCCTCTCTCTAAAGTACTAGAAAAATGTATTCATAAACAAGTTATGCAGTATCTAATACAGGAAACTCTTCTTACACACACACAACATGGCTTCAGACCCAAGCATAGCACCAGTACAGGTCTATTATACTTCCTCAGCACTGTCACTATAGTCATGGATGACCATAAACTTATTTCTTGTCTATTCTTGGACTTCTCAAAAGCTTTCAACACTGTCACACTCTTCTGCTGCACAAACTGCATAACCTCAACTTCTCCTCTGATACTGTTGCATGGTTCTCCAGCTACCTCACTGATAGATCTCAATCAGTGGGATGGCACTCTGCACTCTCCCCTCCTCTCCCTGTAAAAATGGGTGTACCTGAAGAGTCTATCCTAGGGCCTTTACTTTTTAATATATTTACTAATCAGCTCTACACCTTCCTGTCTTCAGACATCTTTAGTGCAATAAGCAGATTACTCTACAGTCATCAACACAGCCAACTCTTCCCTCTAAGCTCTTCTCAGAAACTCGGGCATCTTTTAACTTTGTTAAAACATGGCTCTCCAACAACCAGCTCATCCTTAACCCTATAAAAAACAAAGCTGTTACTCTTCCTACCTAAAAAGTTCAACAATATTAAAACCTCCTTCTCCATATAGTCCCTTAATAACATTCCCATTCAGGCAGAATCCAGCACTAACCATCGATGATCAGCTTAAATTTGACTTGCATGTTAATAACTGTATCAAAAAGACTAATTCAAAACTAGGGCTCCTTTACCATAAGAAATTCCTTACCTCTGAAATCAAGATTACTCTCTTACCTTTATACCCAGTTTAATGTACAATTCTCAAATTCTCACAAATCTTAACTCAGCACTCCTGATCAAACTCAAATCTACCTACAACAAGGTAGCTAGATTTGCTGCAAAAAAAGCCTACAAATCCCATCACTGTTTCTCGCTAAACCACCTAAACTGTCTCGAATTACCCCCATCAGCTTCTTCTCTCTCAGCGCCAGATCATCCACTCTATCCTATATCAGGCTTCCTACTGCCCAGCACTATCCCCTCTCATTTCCCATTATTCTCAATCCAGACCTCTCTGAAGCTCCAACCAAAACCTACTACAAATCTACAAACCCAAGTCTAAATTTGGATGCAACATGTACAGCTATCACCCCCCCCCCCCCACTGTCTGGAATACGCTCCCACTAGAAATCAGGACCCTTACACATCCTAAACAATTTAAAACAGCCACCAAAGAGCACTTTAAAAGTCATTGGTCCTGCCACTGCACTCTCCCCCTCCTTAAACACTCCTACTTCCCATACCTGAATCTACTTTCTGCCCTTAACTCGCTCTTCTCACTAGCTCTCTCTAGCCTTCCTTGAATACTCCTACTGTCTTCTAAAATCTAATAAGCAAATCGCCTCAGAGAAACACTCCATTGTAATTGTCTTGTCGTCATGCAATTACGTTATGATAAAACTGTGTTTTTGTAACCACTTACCCCAAAAAACTATATTCATCTTAATGGCACATTTCTTTTTATACATCTTGAAATAGTTTTGCTATATTCCTGATTACTGACACTGCATTGCTACTTAATGCCTTGTAATAATCCTGTAACATTGCTGTTTAATGCTAATTTATAATGAAAATTGTAGAATATGTTGGAGCTTTTCTCCCCGCCCTCCGCTGAAAAAGGGTTCTTCAGCTCAGTCGGACAATCCCGGTCAACAAATGTAAAATAAATAAAATAAAATGCTCTGCTACCACTCACAATGGAAGTGGGACTGGAAGTAGTCACTGGCTTAGAAATGCCATCCATTTTCAAGGAGATCATAGCAGGATCAGCTAGTGGACTCTTGAAGAGGTATTTGTGACATTCAAGCACTTTATGTAGCCCATCAGACAACCAGGGTGCAGGGGGGTTGAGCATCCAAAGAATAGGCACAGGTCAAGGCATCCTCCAAAGCCCCTAGAAATGGTGAAATTGCCAGTAGTTTGAGTGAATTAACACTAAGATAATACTGCCTCTCATTAGAAATATCTTCCATCCCATTTAAACAGATCTTTAATTTTGCAAATACTATCAGAAAATGAAATCTTTCCAAAAGGAGAAGAAGAAATATTTTCCTTGGACTCTTAAGGAACTGGTGAGAACGGCTGTGACGCATAATAGAGCCCTTATTCTGACTCAAACAGCTCTTCTTCAAAAGTGGGAGATCTTTTCTTCTTAGAATGGGAAGAAACTCTGGGAGAGGCTTGTAACATTTGAAGAACCCTAAAAAGACCTTAGCAAAATTATGCCAGTCATCTTCACAGCATTTGGAAAAGGGGAAAGATGTTTAGTTTTTTGGGATTTTTTTTCCTTGGATGTCTTAAGCCTAATAGCTCCAGAGATATTAGACATCTGGCCCTCCATGAGCCGGCTAACTCTGCTCTTACTTTTTCAATAAAAATAAAATGGTGTTCTCCTTTCTCAGCTGAAGGCGGATGCCCTGTCTGACCGGGCATGCCCAACTCCTGACCCTAAATGAAACATCACCCCAAAGGAATTGGGTGACAAGCCTGAGGTCTCCAAGACTGTAGTGAATATGTCAGTAACAAACCAGGAAAGGAGGTTGAAGGAAGAGTCTCTTCAGTACCCTCTAGCATTTTTTTTCTCTTTTTTAGACCAAAGCTGACATCTGATGGAGAAGAGTCTGGAGCTATGGAGCACCAAGTGATGGCAGTGAGTCAACCATTTTTCAAGAAATGTTTGTGGCTATTCAACTTATGAACTTTTTGGGGGGTAAAGTATAGACATATCACATAAATAGATGATGTGCGACTTTTCTCAGACAAAAGACACATGCATGTGGGAGTCACTGGATGGGATCTGTCCATCACATGCATATTTTCCTTTTGACAGACATGAAAGGGAGGAAAAAAAAATTTTTTTAAGAGAAAAAATACAAGCAGGTCCCCAAAGGGGTTTTTATCTGCCCAAAACACTGAGATATGAGACAATTAACACTGAAGACGCAATAAATTTCTGAATTTTGGCACCTGTACGTTGCATTTATACAGGCACATACTCATGCTTCAGACAAACTGTGCACAAAAGAGGCAACCAAAAAGCTTCTGTATACTGGCACACCGTCCAACATCTTTTGTAAGGTAAGACTCATACAGCTTTATATACTGGCAGAACGTCCACCTTTGCAGGATATGACTCATACAGCTTTATAACTACTACTGCGAAAATAATCTAAAGATAAATCAGTGGCGCAACAGATAGCACACTTGCCTTTGGTGCAGAAGGATGTGAGCTCTACTCACCACACCCTTCTGATATTACAGTGCATACTCCTTAGTGAGTAATACTTCAGATTAGATGTTAAACAGAGGTCCCATCTGCTTGAGTAGGTGGTAGCTCAGGCAGATGTAAAAGATCCCATGGCACCTATTGGAAAAAATACGAGAAAGTTCCCCAATGCCCTGAAAACGAAGTATGGATGGATGGATGGATTAATAAATAGATACAACATGAAAAGAAAACATGCATGCATGCAGCAAGGGAAGTACAGCTGATGTCAGCTCTCTGGGGTGGATGGATAAAGAAATAACTGTGGTCCAGGCAACCATAGGTTGATTTGTGGCTCAGGAATCTGAGGCACTGGCAGGGATGGATGGCAATGCCAATCCTAGGAAGATGGCATTTCTCCGGGCTCTCCCTTTGGGGAGAGGATATCCACAGAGGGGTATAGCCCTCCGACGTACAAAAAAGGTAAACAGAGGAAAGGGGAGAACCAACAGGTATTTCAAAAAAAAAAAATACCCTCGTGGAAACAAAAGCATGATCCCCAATAATGCAATTAGGATCCACTCCAATCCTATCCTTAGACTTGAGGAAGTCCAAAGACTGTGGCAGAGGCTGGTAGACCTGACACCAGACACGGGCACTGGGGTAAACCAGAAAGAATGAAGCAGAACAAGAACCACCACCGAAAAAAAAAATTGTTTAAAGAAAATAAATGTTCAAGTGATCACAAAAACAGTAGTACTTACTACCAAAACTTCTGCCACTAAAGGACTGACCTTCTTTAGCTTAGTACCCCTTCTTCTCCCAACTAGTGGTATGCCAGTATCCCTAGAATGTCAGAACATATCAGTATAAAGTAGGCATCTGCCTGCACCATATTCCGATCTCTCTTGCCTAAGGCTCCACTCATGAGCAATCCCCAGCTAATTTCTGGGCAAGACCTGACTTCAAGGAGGATTTATGCCACTATACTCCAAACAGGATGTTCAGAGTGGTCAAAAGACCTTGGGAACTGGAGCTACCCCAGCTCATTTAAACATAAGCAAGCTTGAAACACACCCCAACTCCAGGATGAGTGAGGGAAAAGACAAGAAGGTTGTTGGGAAAACCTGTACTGCAACAATGATTCATATGACCATCCACTACTAAAGTTAAGTTCCTTACTCAACTATATGCTAATGTTCATTTTATGGATCACAGCTACAGTAGTTCTTGCTATTTGAGAAGACTCCCAGAGAACACAAGTTGCATATGGTGACAGGTCTTTGTAGTCTGCTGCAGGATCCCTGTTAGATACAAATACTACCATAAATCTAAGGACAGTGTCTGCCTGAATAGGCTATGTACTCTCCCCACTAAAAAAGGTTCTCGTGCCTCTTGCTGAAGGACACTTGATGTGGCCTTCAAGTTTTTTTCCCTGTGAGATGAGTAACAGAAAAGTGCAGCAAGACAGCTATTTAGAGAATGCTTGATTAGAAAAAACGGGCTGCTAAGCACATAAACTTGGTCTGTACTTCTAATATTTTTGTCCTGCAAAACATTACCTTAGCCCTCCAAAGCACACACCAGCCACCACCTTCACATAAAAACACAAACCACACAACCACATTCACGGAGGCTCTCAATAAAAATCTACCCAAGCAGCAGAGACCTCCAAGGCAAAAACGCACTCGAACCACCACAACACAACACTACTCAAGAGACACACAACTCTCCTAAACAATGTGCCACAACCGAAGTCCTTAAAGGAAAACAGCATGCCCAACATACTAATCACAGGTGACTCCATAATGAGGCACACTGATGTCCCACTCACTAGGCTGAATAAGGAGAAAGTAACAGTCAGCTGCCAGTCAGGTGCCAGGATCCGTCACAACGCATGCACTCGGGTCCCTCAACAACAGGTACAAATATGACTATCATTGTACATGTGTGTGTGAATGATCTGAGATGCACCTCCCTGGACTACAAGACGACAGGCATGAAGGAGCTCTCGGATTACATAGCCCTGGCGGGTATGACCCTAGCCCTGAGCAGCATCCTACCATCACCCAGAATGATTCCACAGTACAAGCAGAAAATGATTGATTTTAACAATTGGCTAAGTTTCTGGTGTCATTCTAAGGGACCATCTGTCTGTCTCGGATGACATGACTGACAGACCTCAATGCTTTGCCAGAGATGGTCTGCATCTGTCACCCCTGGGCTTCCGGATACTGGCCAAAGCTCTTGCCAGCCCTACAGTGCCTGTTTTAGGCGGTGTTCCAAAGACCAAATTACTACCATAACAGCTACAAACAAATGCAATTGGAGGGTCAAGCTGCTCATCGCTAGAAGTCTAAATCTCAAAATGCACTCACTCGAAGCACTCCTTAAAATGGAGAACACTGACATTTGTGCTTTAACAGAGACCTGGTTTAAGGCAGCAGAAAGCACCCCTGCACTACCATGCCCCAGAACTTGGACCGAAGCTCCAAAGGCGGCGGTGTTTCCATATTCATTAAGGACACACACACCTCCAGACTGGTAGCCCAACATAACACATTAAAGATACTTCAGGTGCAGCTAACATTGGGTAAGACAGTGATTCAGGTCGTAGTCTGCTGTAGGTCCCCAACCATATCCCAAGACTCACACTCCACATTCCTAAGCACCTTGGAGAACATTAGGGTCCAACCTAACACTCTCTTAATAGGCGACTTCAACTATCCCTCCATTAACAGGGAAAACAACTCATGTACCAATACACTTGGCCAACGTTTCCTGGAGTTGATCAATTCCAGTGCCCTGGACCAACTCGTTCTTACCCCCGCTAGAGGTAGCAACATCCTTGACCTGGTCATTACTAACATGGGCAACCACTTCTCTACACCAATAGTCAGCTCCTCCCTGGTTAGATCAGACCACAAACTAATCACCTTGCAAATCTAAATCCCTCCCACCCACCAACCACCCCTTTAAAGGTAACCACCATGAAAAGCTTCTCCAAAGCTAACTTTTGGCTCCTAAAAACAGAGGTGGCTAACTTCAAGGCACCCATGCAAATGAAGAACAGCTGTATGACCACCGAATCATACACCAATGCACTGTACGAACAAGTACATGGATCTCTCTGGATAAATGCATGGATCTCGCCATACCCAATAGAACCAAGACTCACTCCTCCAAAAAAGAAAGTCAATCTAGTGGTCCCCTGCCATACACAAACTCTACAACAGGAGGAAGAAACTGATGAGGAATAAGATGAAGTTGCAAGACTGGAAAAACTCCCTTATCAGCCTCAACAAAAAGTTAAGATCCCTCATCAAATCCTCTAAAGCTAGCTATGAAAACAAAATTGCAGCAGATAGTAAAGACAACCACAAGGCCTTCTATACTTACGTAAAGAATCTCCATGGCAATACCCAGATTTGCTCTGAGCTACTGCATAACAGTACCTCCTATCCCAGTATACTGGCCGACAGACTCGGTGCCAACTTTACCCCCCCCCCCCAAAGGACTAATCACAATACCAGTAGATCGACAGGCACCCAGTATTACTGCTGCACAGGTTAAAACAGCAATGTCCTAGGCCAAGGCCAAGAATACAGCTTCTATGGAACCTGACAATATCCCTGGTTGTGTTCTACATGAACTACAGAGTGAACTGGCACCTCACCTGTGTGCCCTGTTCAATCATAACCCCACCTCAGGCTTTGTCTCTACCGAATGGTGCACTCCTACAGTCATCCCTCTCCACAAATGAGGAGCGACTACAGACCCTGGGAACTAACACCCCCATTAGCCTGACGAGCCTGATATGCAAAGCTATGGAACGCATCATCATGGACCTCATAAACAAGGATATAGGAAATCTCCACACTCTGGATCCCACACAGTTTGGTTTTGTGAAGGGTAGATCATGCCTGCTCAACTTGGTCGACTTCTTTGAGTCAGTCACCAGAGCTGTGGATGAAGGCAGGGTGGTTCATACAGCCAAGGCTTTTGATATCACTCCCCACTCAGGAATCATAACTCACTAATCTAGGCATCAACCCCTTTATCACTAGGTGGGTTGCAAACTGGCTCACAGATAGAACCCACAGTGTGAAAGTAGCTGACTCCAAGTCAGACTGCCGACTAGTCACGAGTAGAGTCCGACGGGGTTCGGTCTTGGGTCCTCTCCTATTTGGTATCTACGTCTCTGAAGTCCAGGCCAACACAAAGGGACTCTGGCTGACAAAGTTTGAAGACGATAGCAAGTTGGGAGCTATTATTAACTCCCCAAGTGATGTTGACATCCTGCAGAATGGCCTCACTGAGACCGACGACTGGTGTCAGAACCATGACCTTAAGATCAATGCCAAAAATATTTGTTGTCATCCCCTTTGGGAAAAATCTGCTTCCCATGAATTACCACATCGATGGTAGTCCACTGAACACAGAAGACATTATAAGAGATCTGGGAACATCTCTTTTGATCACCACATTGCCACTGTGGTCAGAAAGTCCTTCTATGTGGCACATCTCATTACTAAGGGTTTTGCATCCAGGAAGAATGAGATCATTTGTCTCCCTCTACTCTTCCCTCCTTAGGCCAATCATTGAGTACAATGCCCCATTTGAAATGCATCTCACTAGACACCTGCAACAACTGGAGAGGCCGCAAAAGTACCTCACAAAGAGGATCCTAGGCCTTAAACACTTGTCCTATATGGAGACACACAAACTCTATTCTCTGTCTCATATCGCCTACTTAGAGGCGATCTCTGCTTGACTTACAAAGCCATGTCTGACCCAGCTCTGTCAGAAACGCTACATCTAAAGAAATCCCAATCCCTCCCCACCACACGCGCCAGAGACCTCAACCTCATTACCACAATTAGAGCATGCTGGAGGGACAGGTTCATAACCCAGAGACTGCCCATGCTATGGAATAGGCTTCCAATACATGTCAAGCAGAGCACCTTGCTGACTCTCTTCAAGAGAAATCTTGATGAGTGGATCGGAAACAGTAAATTCACCCCGAGGATAACTCCAGTGGTTCTACTCAACAGAGGCACCCAGAATGAAGGTTGGGTGGCACTATGCCAGGAAACTCCTATGGCTAAGGTTGTAAAGGCCACAGGGCCATTAGCCTAGTACACACCTATGAATCTATATCCAATGTATACAAAATGTTTTCTCCTTTGTTTTGAAGGTTTGGGGGTGTAGCTGTATTGACTGGTTTAAGCTTAACTGTCAGTACTTAAAGTAATGTACCAGAAATAGTCGAATAAAAAACTTCCCTGTCAGAGAAAAAGAAGATGGCTTCATAAACCCAAGTCAGCAAATGCTGAATGAAAGGAGCAAGTCTGATTTGAAGGATAAGGAGGAATACCCTGAAAAGGAGGGAGGGACTCTTTCCGCCATCTGTACCCCAACAGATCACTCTCACAACCCATTTTTCTAACATTATCGGTTGCAGAGAGAAAGAAATGGCCATATATGGAGGCAAGATTTAAAAGCTTGCTAGCATGGGAAGGGGAGGTTACCTTTTGAAGATAGTCTTTCAGACTTGTTAGACCGTTCTGGTTTTTGTGAGGCTTCGCCCTACTTTCTGAAGCCTACTTGTCATCGTTCTTTGAACGTCGGTTTGCCAACAGTTTGCTGAATTGGCTTATTATGCTTTTCATAAAAAGCTCCTAGGTTAGGAATGAAGCCTTTAGCAAATGTTAGAGAAGGAAGACTGATTCAAGGGGTATCCCAAATTTTTCAGTTTCCTTCTCACATCACACTTTTCAGAACCTCAACAGCAGATGGTGCAATAACTTCTCTTATTAAGAGAAGAATTCAAACTTTCAGCTTTAGCATCCTCAGGTAAAGTTTGAGAATACAACCATGCAAAGCTTCTCATAACAGGCTAACTGCTGCCCTGAACCAGACATCAGCTGACTCATAAAAACACTTCAAAGAATGTTTGGTTACTTAAGACAGAGAAGTAATACGTACGCAGAGAATAATTTTCCCTCGGAAGGAGGAAAAGAGGCAATAATGCTCTTCGTATTCTCAAATGAAGCAAGCAAAAACTAACATGTGCTTCAAGATTAAGAATCCCACACAATCATGGCAGTGGTATACATTCTTTTCCAAAATGTAACTAAGGCTTTCCCATCCTTATCAGAAGGGGAAGGATTAGCATTTACTAAATTGTTTAGCTGTAGACAGACCTGCCAAGGCCATCACTGCAGGGTCAGAGCTGGGATTAGAAAACAGAATTTTTATGACTGAAGAACTACACATAATATGCCTTCCTAGAGGCTGCATGATGGCTAGCAGGCTGTGATAAATAACATCCTCCAAAGCTGGAAGAACAGGAGTTGGCTGATGAAACATCATAATTTTCAAAGAAACTGGAATGTCATTATATTTCCATTGAAACAACTAGTTCATCTTGCATATAATTTCAAAAAAGGAAAATTCTTCAAAGGGTCAGTCAGGGAAACACTCTCCTTCCTCTGAATTAGAATCAGTTACCTGAAGAGAAAAAAACAGAAATTGTTCCATCATAATTTTTTCTGTTCATCACACAATTTTAAATTCATTTTACTCTTAGCAGCACATCCAGAATGAAGTGTTAACAACCTGAACTAAGCCCTGAGATAAGCCCAATAAATCATCCATGTCTAAAGTGATACAGACAAGAGAAGACATATGGTTAACTGTGCTGCTCCTTAACATGAATCTCCATATAAGCAGACTAACTCCTATCAGGGACAGGACCCTGGCTACAGGCTTCCCAGTCCAACTTGGTAGAGAAGCACAGATTGCTCCTTCTGCAAAAGCCAACAAGAGTGGTTCTCCCATGCCCGCCAAGGACATTCCAACACCTGCAGTGGTCATGTCTGACCCCCAACTCAATGGTGGCTGACGGGACTACACCAAAGGCAGTCAATGAAGATGAGTTGTCTGAGGAAAGTACAGTTGTGTACACTTACCATATATGTAGATGTTAGAGTGTATTCATTGTTGCAGTCATCACACTTGGGTTATCTGCCTGCAGGCAGTCCTCAGCCGGCCCGAATACCACAGACTTAGTATGTCTGCGTCAGTTGCTGTCGCTCCAAGACTGACGCCAGATCGTCAGGAGTATAAAAACCGGCAGCTGACACCATTACATCAGTTTTTCTTGCCCCAAATGTCAGGAACCCCTCAAACAGGGAGCTAAGTTATGGTGGGAAAAACATTACCAGTGAAAAGTAAACACCAATACCCCTGTAAGGGGGGAGTAATGAAGAGAGAGAGAAAGAGACAAGGGGGCTGGAGGGTGGGAAACCAGGACTGCAACAGTGAATACACTTGAACATCTACTTTTATGGTAAGTGTACACAACTATACTATGTTCTTCGCGTTTCACTGCTGCAGTCAGTCATCAAACTTAGGTTGATTCCCAAAGCTGAAGAAAGGGTGGAGGAAGTCAAGAAGCGTTGGGGCTGGCTAGTATGCTCAGCATGACTGCGGTTGAAAAACCCATCCTGGATATGGAAAAGATAGGCAGGTGGTAATGTTTGGTGAAGGTGTGTAAATAACTCTAGGTAATAGCTTCCAGAATGTCCCTGGGAGGGACTCCCCTGAGGAATGCTGTAGAGGTAGAAGTTGCCCTAGTGGAATGTGTTCTGAACCTCTGAGGGGTTGGTTTCCCATGGAGTTGGTAGCCAAAATGGATACAGTGTGCTATCCAATCGGAAACCTATTTGAAATGGCCCTGCCCTCTGCCCCTGGTGCAAAAGGTAGAATTTGAGCTGTCTGTGCATGTCCAAGGAGTGCAGGATCCTTTCCCCTTTATTTTGAGGATTTGGGAAGAAAGTCGGCAAATGGATAGATTGGTTGAGAGCCACACTGATCACTTTAGGCATAAAGGAAGGGTTAGTCTTGAGGGAGACCCTGTCAGCATGAGAAATAATGAAGGGTTCCAGAGCCATAAGTGCTTGTAGCTCCGACACTCTTCTAGCTGAAGTGATGGCGAAAAGCAAGGCTCTTTTTCAAGAGAGGAATTTTAACTCTGCTAACTCTGCAGGCTCAAAGAGGGACAGCATGAGCTTTTCCAGTACAAAGGTAAGGTCCCAAGCAGGGGTGGGTGCTTTCCTTGGTGGCCTTAAGTTGTTTGCCCCTCTCATTAACTGTCTGATGAGAGGGTGAGAGAAGAGAGGTGGCTCAGTACTGTAATGAGCAAAGATGGCAGAGGCATGGATCTTAATGGAGGAGAAGGATAGGCCTCTGTAGAGTAGATCTGCTAGGTAATCCAGGATTAGATGTAAGGAGAGCAGTGCTATGTTCTCTCCTTTAGACTGAATCCAGGAACAATACCCTTTCCATGTATCAGCATAGGATTTCCTTGAACTGGGTCTTCTGGCTTCAAGAATGACGTCCAGCACCTGCTTGCTTAGGCTGGTCACTGGAGGAGAATTCAAGGAATAAGAAAGGCTGCAAGATTCAGGGTTTGCAGCTGCGGATGCAAGATCTGAACCCCCCTGCTGAGTGAGGAGGGTTGGGATCTAGGGTAGGTGCCAGGGTGGCACCAGTGACAGGCTGCACAGTAGTGGCTACCAGAGATGGCGTGGCCAATCTGGGGCAATCAGGAGTGCCCCTTGGTCTGTCCTGTCTTATCTTGAGTAATGTCCTTGAGAGAAGAGGCAGAGGGGGGGAATGCAAAGACTGAGAGGTTTTCCCACTGGAAGGATACGGCATCCACTTTCCAGCCCTGTTGTGATGTGTCCTGGTGCAGAATTTGCTGAGCTGGTGATTGCAGGTGGAGGCAAAGAGGTCCACCTCTGGGGTCCCCCATTTCTGGATTAGAAGGCTGAAGGTGATGGGTTCTAATTGCCACTCGTGTGTCAGAGAGTTTTGTTTGTCTGGCAGGAATTAAGCTTGCAGATAAATATGCATGTCCAAGGCAGTGTTCCACAGTGCCATGGATAGCCTGCAGAGTGGGTAAGAGTGGGTCCCCCCTGCTTGATGTACCACATAACTTTTAGTTATGTACTTACCATAAAACTTCGGATGTATGGGATCCATCTCGCCTACATTCATAACTGATGGGTTCGGAGCCGATCCATCTGCTCCGACTCGGCCACCATATACTAGAACGAAGTCTCTAATTGGCTGGGCTACCCCTTATCCCAGAATGCACCACGCCTGCTTCCCCAGATCTTGTTTGTTCGCTTTCATACCTACATCCAGACACAGAGACATACCAGCAACTGTAACAAACTAAAGTCCTTCAAGAGAAAAACTCAGTAAGCAGCAACATTCCCTCTAAATCCAATGGGAAGGGGAAGGAGGAGTGCGTATGAATGTAGGCGAGATGGATCCCATACATCCGAAGTTATGGTAAGTACATAACTAAAAGATGTAATGGGATCCTATCTCACCTACATTCATAACTGATGGGACAGCGTCCCTAGCACCTAAATCCCGGGTGGCTCATTGGAAAACACTCCTGAGAACTGTGGAACCAAAGGAAGCTCTGCCTCGAGAAGCCACATCTATCTTGTAATGAGAAATGAAGGTGTGTGGAGAAGTCCAGGTAGCGGCCGCACAGATATCATCTATCAATAATTTGGAGTGAAATGCTACAGAAGTAGCCATTGCCCTGGTAGAATGAGCCCTGACTGGGAAAGGTAGCTCTTTGCCGGACCGTGAATAAATGAAGGAGATGCAATCTTTAATCCATTTGGCTATGGTGGTTTTAGCCACCAGTTGACCCAACCTATTTTCCGCAAAGGACACAAACAGCTGGATCTGACTTTCGTGTCTGATTGGTCCTACTTAAATAAAAACGCAGTTGTCTGTGAACATCCAACTGATGGAAAATATATTCTGCGCTACTGGAGAATTTGGGAAAAAACACAGGGAGCTCCAAGGATTGTTGAATGCATAAGGGGGATGCTACCTTGGGCAAGAAAGAGGGATTTAACTTTAGGGACACACTTGTCTTTGTGAAAGGTCAAATAAGGAGGATTAGAACAGAGAGCCTGAAGCTCTGAGACCTGCTTGGCAGAGGTTACTGCCACCAAAAAGGCGGTTTTCCAAGATAGAAATTTTATATCACAAGTAGCTGCTGGTTCAAAGGGGCGGGCAGTTAAAGCAGCTAGAACCATATTCAGGTCCCAAGGGGGGACAGGATGGGCTATAGGGGGCCGAAGGAGCTACGCTCCTTTAAGGAAAGATTTGCAAAGTCTGTTTGCCATTAAGGAAGGCTCAAAGGAGACATGAAAATTAGAGATAGCCGCCAGTTGGACTTTAATTGTGGAAACTGAAGAGCCCAAATAAAACAAAAAAGCCAGGAATTCTAAAACCTGAGGTACTGGGGCGGTAAGGGGGTCTATATCTCGTTGCTGGGCCCAAACAGCAAACCTCTTCCACTTGCTGGAATACAGTTCAATAGTGGAAGGTTTGTGAGAAGAGGACAAAATGTGGATGACGTCTGGAGAAAGGGAGTTATCTCTGACTAAGGTTGGAAGTGGAGTAACCAAGCGGCCAACCTCAAGGACCTGAGGGATGGGTGAGACTGTCCCAACTGATGAGTCAACAGGTCGGGCACCAGGTCCAGAAACCATGGGCCCTCCACCGCATACCTCAGAAGGAAGGGGAACCAAACCTGACGAGGCCAGTGTGGAGTGATCAAAATCATGTCGCTTCCTAGATAAATCGCGTTCTGTATCACCTTTGGGAGAAGGGGAACCGGAGGGAAGGCGTAAAGTAGACCAGGGGGCCAACTGTGAGTTAGAGCGTCCCTGGGAATCTGCCCCTGAGAGGGAGTCAGAGTGAAGAACTCCCTGCATTTCGCATTGTGAGGACTGGCGAACAAGTCGCAACAAGGGAGGCCCCACTTGGCGAAGATGTTTGCAGCCACCCTGTCGTTGAGGGACCACTCGTGGGGTAACAGGAGAGTCCTGCTCAACCTGTCTGCAATCACATTGGATTTCCCCGGAATGTGCGTTGCCACAAGGAAACGCTGGGTAGAAATCGCCCAACGCCACACTCTCATGGCCTCTCGGCAAAGAGGGTAGGACCTGGTTCCGCCTTGCTTGTTTATGTACCAGACTACCGACATGTTGTCGGACAGGATCGCAATAGTACCCTGTGGAAGAGCATGATGAAGTGCTTGCAACACCAGTAGCACCGCTCTCATTTCCATGATATTGATATGTAAGTGCGTTTCGTGAGACTGCCACGTGCCTTGGACAGACCTGTTCAGATAATGACCCCCCCCCCACCCTGTCTGGGAGGCGTCCGTGGTCACCGTGGCGACGGGAGGCTGAAGGGCAAAGGGTCGCCCCTGGTCCAGGTTGGACCGAAGCAGCCACCAACGTAGGTCCCGACGGCAAATTTCGGTAATCTGGACCAAATGGTTCAAGGGAAGTTCCTGAAAGGACCATTGAACCGACAGTAGCCATTGTAGCACCCGCATGTGCAGCCTGGCTAAGGGGACTAGAAGAATAGTTGAGGCCATCGTGCCCAATAACTGCAGAATTAGTCTGGCCTGAACTCGTGATCTGGGTAACAAGGTTTGAACCTGAGACTGCAAGACCTGAATCCTTTCTACCGGCAAGAATGCCCGCATTCTTCTTGTGTCTAACTCTGCGCCTATAAAGGTAATACGCTGAGACGGCTGCAGCACAGATTTTCCCCAACTGAACGTGATTCCTAGTGAATGACCCAAACTGACTGTGGTCATAAGCGCCCGAACTAATAGATGCTTGGAGGTGGCAGTAAGGAGCCAGTCGTCTAGATAGGGAAACACTTGGAATCCTAGACTTCTCAAGTGAGCTGTCACTACTGCCAGACACTTGAACATCCTGGGGGCTGTGGTGAGACCAAAGGGCAGTGCTCAGAACTGGAAATGACTGGTTCCCAGGCGGAAGCGTAAATGACTCCTGGACTTTTGACTTATCAGAATGTGATAGTAAGCGTCCTTGAGATCTATGGAGCACATCCAGACATCCTTCTCCAATAACGGGAGAATGGACTGAAGGGTGACCATTCGGAATTTGGATTTTTTTACAAAGCGATTCAATGAACTGAGGTCCAAAATGGGCCTCAAGTCCCCTGTCTTTTTTGGCACCAAAAATAGTCTCGAGTAAGCTCCTGATCCGATCTGGTCGGCGGGGACAGGCTGGATGACTCCTTTTCTTAGCAGCTTTGAAACCTCGACCGCTGTTTGATCCCGCTGACTGGGTGGCACATCCGGGATTTTCCTGATAGGAAGAGGGGGGATCTTGATGAAAGGGATGCGATAGCCTCCGGTTATGATTCGGAGCACCCACTGATCCTTGGTGATAGATTCCCAAGCCTGTGGGTGTTCCGCAAAACAACCCCCGACTGGCTCCGGAGATGCGCAGTCGGGCCACGTATCAGGGACGGGGAGCATAGGATGGACCACGAAAGGAATCGCGGTCTCCAGAGTTACGGGGGCCTCTGCCGCCTCTGGGGCGGCGTCTTCCTGAATCCCCCCCCGCCTCTAGAGGGGGGATCACTCGGTGGAGTAGGGAAAGACCTTTGAGATTTCCTGAACCACATTTTCCCTCCTCTCTGGGCCTTGGGATAAGGTCTAGAGAGAGTGGAAAAACGGGCCCCCACGGCAGTCAAGGTCTTGCCCTCCTGCTCGCACCGAGTCAGTGTGTCCTTCACCTTGGGTCCAAACAGGGAGGACCCATCAAAGGGGGCGTCGGTGAAGGAAGACTTAAAGGCCTCCGCAAAGGGACACAAGCCTAACCAGGCGTGTCTTCTAAGAGCCACGCCTGTTCCCGCTGCTCTACTCGCCCCTTCGGCCGCATATGAGATGAGCCTCATGGACGAGTTGACTATCGAAGATAGGGTAGTCATCTGGGCGCCAACAGTTTGGGCTAACGCCTCAGAAAGATTACCCGTAAGGGACTCACCTAACTCTTTGAGGAGGTCCCTTTGGAGCCTGGTAAAATGACAAAGGTAATTCAGCGACCGCAGGGTAAAGGCCGCTGAAGAAAGGGTACACTTCCCGTACCTATTCCCGTACCTATCCATGCTCCTGGAATCCTTATTAGGAGGGTGAATAGACGTTGAAGCCTCTGCCATGTCTTGCTGAGTGGCAGATGCCACCACCATCGCATCTACTGCAACTCCTTTAGACAAAAATTCCTTTTGAGGAGGGGCTGAAAGGAACTTGTTAGGCCTGGCGGGCACCGGTTCCACAGAGTCAGGGTGTTCCCACACCATTCGAGAAACTAAATCTAGTAGTTCATCGAAAAGTGGAGACACCCAGGAGGCAGAGGGCTGGGCCCCAAAAGCCTTGAGGAAGACTGACTCCATCACGGAAGGGGTTTTGGACTGCCAATCGCCTCTCTGTCTCAGAATGTCGAGGATATCTGAGAATGAGACGTCATCAGAGGACGATTTTGGGGACCCCTCAGCATCATTGAGGTCAGTATCTGATGCGATAGACTCATCCTGGGAGTCAATGTGCTTCCTCTTGCACAATTTTTTTCTTGGAGGTTCATCTGAAGCGGATTCAGAAGGACCTCCCGGAAGAAGGGAACCCCCCAAGGGGGTATCCTCAGGCCCTGGGGCCCCACTGTCGTGGGAATGAAGCACACCAGAAGCACCAGTTCCCAAGTCCAGGGACGGTGAGGTAGAGACTTGCTGAGCCGGCAAGGACATGGCCAGCGCACTCCTCATGGCCTCAAAAGCAGGACCTCCAGACTCTACGGAGGACACCGGCTGACAGACCACGACTGTACCGGGAATCCCTGCAGCAGGCAGCTCGAGGGAAGACTAGGCACCGAAGCTACCAGTTCCAAAGTGTTCCCCTCGGCCCCGACCGAGGAAGTCCCGGTACCGAACCCTGACGCAGAGGACAGGGTAGGAATGATGGTCGGAACAAAACGGCTCCGAGGGAGTCTCGGTTCCGACTGGACAACTCTGCTCCGATCTACCATCACCGACTCCAACGGCTCCCAGGAAGTTGGAGGAGGAATCGGATGCGTCGAAGTGGGAGCCGGCTCTGGAGCAGAGACCATTTTTGCAAAAAACGGGGACTGGAAAAGCCTCTGGATAACTCTGTCCAAATCTGAGTCTGACAACCTGGAGGATTTAGTGGAAATATATGGGGGCAGAGACGACTTCTCTCTCGGCTCTGATAGACCAGGGGACCGGCTCCGAAACTGCTCCAACACCATCGGCACCGGATCCGGTACCGTATGAATTATCATCGGCGCCGAAGGAGACTTCAGTGCCAGGGGGTGGGGGGATCCTGAGCTGCACACCTCCAACGGCTCCGAGACCAAAGGAGCCGAAGCAGATGATTCGCCTCTCGATCCCCCAACCTGCGGCTCCGACACCAATGGAGCCGAGGAAAGAGTTATCGAGGCAGACCCTTCCACCCAAGGCTCCGAAGCCATTGGAGCCGAGGAAGAAGAGGTCAACCTATGCTTCTTGGAAGTCGGTTCCGACAGACTGTTCGGAGCCGATGACCTTTTCTTTTTAGAAGCTGGAGAGGAGGGAGAAGCCAAAGCTTCCTCAAAAGAGGGCTTAATACGGCCCTTAAGGATCAATTTATTTTTACGTTCTTGAAGGACCCTGGAGGAAAAAGCATGACAAACACTACACGTTTCCTGCAAATGTTTCAGTCCTAAACAATACACGCAAACAGCATGGCTATCAGTAATAGACATTTTGTAGTTGCACTTGGTGCACTTTTTAAAACCAGACTTCTGCTCTTTTGACATCCTGTCATACAACTATTTTTACCACGAAAGCAAACCTTAAAGTAGGACACGAGCCCTTTGACTCAAAAAAAACGGGACTGGCCCGAGATATAGAACACAAAACGGGCAGAAGCCCTCTAACTTAAAACGGGCTTAGCCCGATAATCAGAACATACGGAGAAACCAAATCAACACACAGACACACAAATAAGGGCAAAGGCCTCTAACTTAAACGGGCCTTGCCCGGTATGTAGAAAAAATACCAATCACACCAAAAACAGGTTACACACACATGTAAAGCTGTTAAAACAGCTGTTTGTTAAATTTGTGAAGAAAACCCTAGTTCAAAAGACCAAAAAGTAAAGAAAAAAAACACTTAGCTCCAGCCAAGTCGAGACCACGTCCAGCTTGAAAAGCGGCAAACGAGATCTGGGGAAGCAGGCGTGGTGCATTCTGGGATAAGGGGTAGCCCAGCCAATTACAGACTTCGTTCTAGTATATAGTGGCCGAGTCGGAGCCGATGGATCGGCTCCGAACCCATCACTTATGAATGTAGGCGAGATAGGATCCCATTACATCTGTGGTTTTGTTTGTTTTTATTAGCAGTGGTCCTGGTGAGAGAAGGGATCTGAAAGCTGTCAGAGCATGCTGAACAGCTAACATCTCTTTTTGGTTGATGTGCAGATGAATTTGATTTGGGATCCAGGGGTCCTGAATGCACCTGTCGTCCAGGTGTGCCCCCCAGGCTTAGTCTGATATGTCTGTGGTTAGGGTCTGGGCGGCATGGGGTTGAGTAAAGGGAAGCCCCTTGTTGTGGATGCATGCTGCTGCCCACCAAAGAAACTCTGTCCTTAGACAAGGTATGATAGGTATGATGGTTTCCAGGTCATGAGAATGCTGGCACCAAAGACATTTTAGGTACCACTGAAGTTTCCTCATATGCAGTCTGGCATATGGAATTAGTAGAATGCAAGAGGCTATGAACACTAGGGCCTGCAGGATTTTCCTTGCGTACAGCTGGGTTCTGGTGGCCACTTGACTGAAGTAGCCTGTCAGATAGGCTTGTTTTTCTGGAGTAAGGAATGCCATCTGGGATACTGTGTCCAAGCTTGCTCCCAGGAATACAATCTTTTGAATGGGGACTTGTTTTGAATGCTTTTCGTTGATAGTGTACCCCAGGGAGGTTAGAAGGTTCTTTACAAATGTCAGGTGCTGCAACGTCTTTTCCTATCTGCCTGAATCAGGCAATCGTCCAAGTACGGTTAAATTTGAATTTTTCTCTATCTGCAATAGGCAATGGCTGGAGCCAATAATTTTGTGAAAACTCTGGGAGCAGTGGATAAGTGATAGGGAAGTGCTGAGAACTGATAATGCAGAGATCCTGCCCTGAAATGTAGGTATTTCCTGCATGAGTCCCTGATAGGGATGTGCAGACAGGTTTCTTTTAGGGCTAGGGTGGCTAACCAGGCATCTTTGGAGAGCATAGGAAGAAGCTGCTGAAGGGTGAGCATTTTCGTACGACCAGGAAGGTGTTTAGAATGGAAAGATCTAGGATTGGGCGCCAAGTGCCCTCTTTTCTGGGTACCAGGAAAAGTCTGGACTAGAACCCTTGACCTATCGGTTCTGCAGGAACAGGCTGAATTGTCCTTATGGAGAGCAGGGACTGAACTTGGTTTTGTTCCTCTGCCCACTGGCTTGGAGGAAGGTCTGGGAACCCTTTTGAGGATGGCAGTGAATGGAAGTAAAATTTGCACCCCTGGGATACAATGCTGAGGACACATTGGTCTTTGGTGATGGAGGTCCAGTTTTTTGCATGATGGGCAAGTTTTCCTCCCTGAGGCATGAGCAGTTGGGCAGACGTGAGGACTGAAGTTGAGAACTCATTGTGAATTATTTCCAAAAGGGGGTGGCTTAGCACTTCCTGTTTTTGAAGTGGAGGCACCCCATTGCTTAGATCTCTGCATACCCCGAGACTGTAATCTGGAGGGGGGGGGTCTGTTTCCCCTGGGTCTACTTTGAGATGGCCTTGAGGGAGATGGAAAGGACCAATGTTTCGACGGGCAATACCTACTGAATCTAGGAGGCTGCACTTGTAAAAAAAATCTTTTGACTGTCTGCAGAGATTTAGCTTTTTCTTCCATCTTTTTTAGAACCTCTTCTGCTTCGGTGCCAAACAGACTGCCCTTATTCAAATAAGGGTCTAGTAATTTTGATTTGCCATGGTCTGGCAAGGTCTGTTCTTTAAGCTAAGCATGCCTTCTCAGTACAGAACCACTGACTGCTGCCCTGCAAAATGCTTCTAGGACATTAAAGCCACATTGCAAAGTATGCTTGCTGACCTGGCTTGCAGAATGCATAACCTCTTGTAAATCTATTTTCTGCACAGTCTGTAAAGGTAGATAATGTTTGCTTAATAAGTTCCAAAATATGTTACAGGTATTTCAGCATGTGAAACTGGCAATTCAATGCCCTAATGGCAAGAGTTGCAGAGGTGTACATTTTTTTACCCCATCTGTATAAAGCTCGTGAATCTCTGTCCAAAGGGGTGGGATTCTTAGCTGTAGTTGCTTGCATAACCTTAGGCCCCAGTGAAATGACCTATGGGTCAGCAGTAGGATTTATGAAAAGAAATTTGAGAGAGTCAGGGACTCTGTACTACCCTTCTGGTTTCCTTGGAGCAGGGGGTAAAGTATCAGGAGTAAGACTGGATTCCATAATGACATCATCCACAACATCCAAAACTGGAGGTATTGCTAAAAGTCAGTGTTGTGGCAAATTTAGAAATTGTTTGACTCTCTTTTTGGACTGAGGATAGTCTTGGCATTCCCAGTGGAAATGCTCTCGAAGTATGCAGGGTTTCACCAAAAGAAAAATCCTCTGGCGGGGAAGCAGAGGGAATGGATTCCATTGCAACTGAAGCCTCATAAGCAGATAAAGGCATGTCTTCATATTCATAAACCTCAGAGTAGTCGGACTTTTGGTCTGCTAGATCTGCTGAGGACAGATCTCTTTCTCTCTTAGCAGGGAAAGGCTGGCTTCCCCTGATCAGCATAATCAGGTCTTCTGCCATTTTAAGCATTTGATGTTGTGGCAAGGAAGTAGGTGCTTGAGTTTGGGCCATCAGTTTAGGCGTAGTTCGTTCTCTTGGCCTTAGAATCTTGGTAGTTTATCAGAGGTGAAGACGCGAAAAAAGTTATTGGTTTGTGTTGAATATCGGTAGTGTGAAGAACTTCTTCAGAAGCTGGTGCCTGCACAGCGGCTCCGGACCCATCCAAGGTAGAGACATCCACAGGTTCCGTAGTCAAAGAAGAGTCTCATGGCATACCGGACTACGAACGGGTCTCAATAGCAGCCTGCGAATCCATCGAAGAGGGCATCAGGGGCTACGAAAGTGCCTCAATGAATACCGGCAAAATGGCAACTAGCGTAATGGAACGTCATCTGCAGTTTTGGACCTGTGAGGTCTGTCTCTGTCTTTATCCTTACTTTTTTTGGAAGATCGGTAGTCGGATGGCTTACTAAAGCCATTTTGCAATACGGAGATCGAGAGCAAAGGTATTTAGTGAAAATAAGGGCCTGATAATGAATAGTTCGGGTGTTGAACAAAGCACAAAACCAACAGAGAGGTAGGTCATGGTCTGGGCCTAAACAGACGACTCAGTAAGAAAGGAAACCTTGGTGTGGTATTTGCTTTTCAAAGGTGAGACAATTGTTAACTTTTTCTGACATCGGTTAGAAAAAAGGATCCCCAATAGGGTACTTATCTTTAGAAGACTTCAGGATGGTTCAATTCGGAAACAAAAACTCAGGTAGTGGCCGACTGGCACTCGTGCGAACTGCTTCTGCTTTGGTCTCCTCGGCAAGAAAGACTGATGTAATGGTGTCGGCTGCCTGTTTTTTATATCTCTAACTATCTAAAGTCAGTCCTGGAGTGACAGCAATAGACCCAGAAATACTAAGTCTCTGGTGTTCGGGATGATTGAGGGCTACCTGCAGGCAGATAACCCAGGTGTGATGACTGCAACAGTGAAACATGAAGAACATCCACAGACAGCTGCTGCAGACTTACCCATCTGCTTCTGAAGCAAAGTAATAAGTAGCCTGTTGAAGGGGAAAAGGCTGTCTGGAAATTTTCTTCTTTTTATGACCAGAGGAAAAAAGAATGTTCCATGGTAAACTTGAAGTCCAGGCAAAACTAAAAGCAGCAGTCAGTAGGTATCAAAACGGTAGATTTTTCACCTTAAAAACTCTGTGACAAGCACAGTACACAATTATCCACCACCCTACAAATACAATTTATAAAACCTGTATAGCAAAAAAAAATAAACAGGTAACACTACGAAAAGAACTGCCCACACAAACAAAAAGAAGCACAGTATTCCGAGTGACAGAAAAGTCACGTGACAGTTTACAAAAAAAAAAAATAAATTAATGGCATAAAAATTGTAGTTACGCACTTGCCATAACATTGGAACTTTTCACTGCTGTCAGTCCATTGCAACTGATGGGTCTTTGGGCCGACTGATGGATCCAAGCCAGCAAAGCCAGTCCTCCACCTTCCAGCTCCTCTAAATTTTCCCTCCCAAAATTCACATACTCTGCTTAAGCTAGCTTCTCTCAGATAAAGTTTGCTGCCCAGAAACGTAAATAAGGTAAAACTCCTTCAAATTCCTCATTCAGATGCATGGAAAAAGAATTGTGGGAGGGATACTGTATTGCACGGACAGGAAAGCAACTATCAAGCATTATTGTAAGTACGCAACTACCCTAACCTACTCATTCATTCATTCATTCTAGCCATCCAATCCAAATGATCGATCCGAATCCCTAAACTACAAAAACCTGTGTGTCATTATGACAAAAGACTGTTGAGGACAAAGGCTCCAAAGGAACCTTAGATCTTCGTATAGGAAAGGTATACATTGCGACCCAAGTTGCTGCAGCACAAAGATCAACTGAAGAATTCCTGAAGACTAAACTGCAGAAAGGACCTGTGAAATCAATCCAAAGCAATATACAAGCAGAGTATATAAACAAATTTTCAGGCAGCTTTACAAGGGTGCAAACAAAAAAATCCACCACCAGCTTGCAAATATATATATATATATATACACACATATATATACATATATATATACACACACACACACACACACACATATATATATATATATATATATATATATATATATATATATATATATATATATACACACACACACACACACACACACACACACATATATATTTATTTATTTGCATTTGTTAACCGGGTTGGTCCAGCTGGGTAAGAATTACCCTTTTTCAGTGGAGACCCGAGGGGAAAAGCCCCAAACAGACATACAAATAGAGACAAATTAACAATATTACAGAGGAAAACAATATTATGGGTACAATGGATAAGAAAAACAAACAATGAAAGTTTGAGAATATGAGTAAGGTAGGCCAGAGGCATGCATGCAAAAGATTTATGAAAAGGTGTTCTGTGCAAGATCTCTGAAATAAGTTAAAGTAGGCAAAGAAATGATGATTTAGGTGTGGAGTTAGTAGTGTGGGAGTTTTAGGTGGGAGCATGAGAAGGACATTCCCATTTGGAGGACAGATGGGAGAGAAGCATGGATTTTAAATTGTTGTGGTTAGGTATATTACGTAATGGTGTGGGGAGATTGTTCCATAGTTTGGCTATAGTGTTGGATAGTAGTAGTTTACCAGTTGGGTGGATAGGTTTGTGTACATGCAGGAGGTTTTGGCCTGTGGATCTCAGGGTACGGATAGGTGTGTAGGGTGTTAGAGATTTAGCAAGAGAGGGGCATTCTGCTGGTTTAAAGATGAGTTTGTGGGCTGTTGCAAGTTGTAGGTACTTTAGGTGGCTGTGGAGTTCTAGCCAGTTTAGGGTGTGTAGGGAGTGACAGTGATGGGAAGAGTTCTTAGAATTGGTTGCAAATTTGCAGATTTTGTTGTAACAGGCCGCAAGTTTAGCACGGAGTCCGAGTTGTAGGTTGGAGAATAGGGGAGCACCGTACAAGAGAGAGGGGTGAAGGAAGGTAGATGCAAGGGTATGACGGAAGATGGAGTAAGGTAGAAGTTGTGTCTGTAGAGGAGGCCGATTTTCTGGTGGGTTTTTTTGATTGCTGAGAGGATGTGGGAGTCGAATTTTAGGTTTTCATCGATGGTAATGCCAAGTAGTTTGGTACTAGGAACGATTTCAAGAGGGGTTTTATTGTGGCTTTTGATGGAAAATTGGACTTTGTGGAACTGGGAAGTTTTAGTGGGAGGAAATATCATTAGCTTTGTTTTGTTGGCATTTAGGGCCAAGTGATGTGATTGCATCCATGATTCAATTTTGGAGAAGGCTGTTTGGGTATTAAGTAGAAGTTTGGAGGGGCAGGAGGCTGAGCAGATGATAGTGGAGTCATCTGCATATTGGTTGACTGAGGCTTCAGGGATGGAGAGGTGAAAGTTGTTAATGAATAAGTTGAAGAGCAGAGGGCCAAGTACTGATCCTTGGGGAACTTCTGTGGGTGTAGGTAAGAAAGGGGAGGTTGACTCTTTCCATTGTACAGCCTGCTGGCGCATGGAAAGGTAGCTGGAGAACCAGTCTAGGGTTGAGGGAGATAGATGCAAGTGTGAGAGCTGGGACAGGAGGAGGGAATGGGAAATAGTGTCAAATGCCTTTAAGAGGTCAAGAAAAAGAGAAAATACGTATTTGCCACTCTCACGTGCTAGGTTGACTGTTTCGAGGAAGGAAATGAGGGCTGTCATGGTGCTGTGACCTGGGCAGAAGCCGTGCTGGGTGGGAGAGAGGAGTTTGTGCTGGATTAGGTAGGGCATGAGCTGGGAGTGGATGGCTTTCTCTAGAATTTTAGAGAGAGGAGAGAGTATAGCTATGGGTCTGAAGTTGGTAGTGTCTGTGTTCTTACCACCTTTGTGGAGAGGAATTATGTATGCATAACGCCAGATGGTTGGTACATAGGATTCCTGAATGGATCTATTAATGAGGATGGATATGGGATAGGCTCCAGATTCGGCTGATATTTGAAGAAAATTTGCTGGAAGGTTGTCAGGGGCATTGCGGCATGGTTTTAGCTTTGCAGTAGTCTTTGTATAGTATAGGTGGAGACAGGTTTAAGTGAGAATAGCGGTGGAGGAGGGGGGTGAGAGAGGGTTTGGGGTGCAGGGTGAGGGGTTAGTATTGATGGATGGATTGGGGAAAGTGGAGGATAATTTAGCTATACAATCAATGAAAAATGTGTTGAAGTTAGTGGCCGTTTCAAGACTTGAGAGGTTGGGATTGGGGCAGGGGTTGGAAGTATTACCAGGGTTGAGTATTGAAGAGATGGATGTCCAGAATTTCTTTGGATTATTTGAGTGTTTGTATTGCAGACTGCTGTTGTAGTTTTTGCAATCTTTTGTTATTGAC